>NW_008632923.1:33182-46853 GCF_000691845.1 Merops nubicus | reverse complement strand
CCTACACAGGAGATCAGGAATGTCATGACTGGCTTCCTAACTTAGTGTTTGAAAAAGGGGGAAAAAAGCATTTTTTCAATGTAGTCAAAGGGTTTTTAGGGGACACTGCCTTAAGTTATATATGTATCCATGCATCTATGTAAACTGTAATTTTAAAAACCATTCTGTTCCCCAACTCACTAGAGGACGGAAGGAAGGAAAGAGATCAGTGGAGAGGAATGTTTAAATAGCTTCTTGTTTTTCACTCACAGGACAGATGGCGTGCAAACTAATGAAAAATAAAACCCCAACTGACATTGTATAGCAGCTGTGTAGAGTGTCATCTGTAGGAAGAAATGTGGCCCACTGGATAGATTGTTTTACTAGAAATGAGGGAACTCTGGTTCTAAGCCTGGTTTCCTATACTCAAAATGCCTGTATTTTTGCAAGGGAAGTCTCCATGCCTTATTTTCTTCATCTGCATTATAGGAACAGTTAGATGGTTTACTTTATTAAGAGAATGACAGAGAGAAATGATGAGAACTTCATGTTTGTGGGAAACGCTATTGAAAACACAAAACATTTTCCTTGACTAATGAGCAGTCACAGTGCTTATATGAAGGAAACTGGGCTCCTTCACTGCTCTGGAATTTTTTTTTTCAGTGATCAGAATTAGCATGTTGTTATACTGTTAATGAGCCTAAGATTTTACTCACAGCTCAAAGTAAATGAGATTCATAAAGTTCAAGGTACAGTCCTGGAACAAGAAGAGTCCGTGAGTTGTTACTCATTTCTTGGTGAGAGCTTTATGGTTGGGTTTTTTTCCAGAACGCCAAGCTTTTCCTCTTTACACATTTTTGGTCTGCAAAAATTCCTTTGGTAATGTGATCGACTGTCTTCGTTTTCAAGCTGCTTTGCTGGTATTGTTCTCTCCAGCCTGTCATTATGTGACAATCTTTTCCACTTTTAACTTGGTTTTATACTTTTTCTTTCTTTTTCCTTTTTGTTATTTTATTTTTTTCCTCCATACTCAGTCATTGTCTTGAAGCCCTGGAAAGTTCCTATAATCACTATGATCACAACTTAGTCTTGGAAGACACAGTTGCCTTTCTATATAAGATAAATCAGAACATAAGAAATTTCATGTGGTTTGCTTCAGAGGTTACCTTGATTTTGATCTGTTGCAATTTTTTCAAAACAGAGCAGGGAGAATCTCTCCCATAGTTGTTAGATCTTTTCCTATCAGGCCATTATGAAAATGCCACACTAAATTTTCAGAGTAGCAGTGGAGATAACATTGTGCCTCTCTCTACAATGCTTTGGAGGCTATCAGCTTTGAAAGGAAGCATATGCAAGTTTAAAGTTGCAATGATTGTGTTCAACTGCTGCTTCTTTGATAAACCAGATCTTCTGTTTACCCACTGGATTTCTAAGGGTGGGGAGGAAACACGGCTGTGACATGATCCAAGATGGTAGATATAAAAGAGTAAAAGATTTCCCCCTGCATTCTCAGTTTCTCACTTTTTTCTGAAAGACTTCAGGATTCATTCTCTCTGTGGGATTTACACCTAAATGAAACAGTACCTGTGCTATGGCATTCTCATAGATAGTACTTTGTACCTACTTTAATTAGTATAGCTGTGTCTGTTTATTAATCTAAGGAAACAGTAAATTTCTCCTGAATATAGCAGGTAAGTATGATGAGATTTAGGGAATTTCTGTGCTGTGAAAGATTTGTGTTATAAATTATATCCTTATTAGCTAGCTTGCCTAGTATGTTGGTGGCACAAAGGGACATGATCTCTTATTACGGTATTAATGACAAAACAGAACAACATAGATGTCTTCTTAATATTACCCTATGAAATAATTCTATCATATATCATGTTATCAGTATAGACCACTTAAGAATATAAATGACACTGGCCGTGTATGTAACTGTAAAGTACATGTGGCATCAGATGAATTAATATAAAATAACTGAAGAAAATTTGTTTACTGTTGCAGTAGTGGTGGAAGTGATGAAGTGGTGCAAATGCAATGTTTATCATACTGTACACACTAAAAGTTATGATTGCACAAAAACATTTCTCAGTTAAATGGTATGTGTCAGAGAAAACGCTGCAACAAACAAGAGAAAGCAATACGTTTCATTCTGTTGTCCTTTTCTCTTTTTTTTCTTTTGAACTAGATCCCCAGTGTAGCCCAGAGGATACTTTATTTATGTCCCTGCAGCTCAGGGCCTACCAACCAGTTCATCATGTTCCTGCCTTGCCTCATCTGCTGCAAATGAACAACCTCTCCTGAAACTTTCTGAAGCCTGTTTGCCATTATGTAGATTAATACAATAAATACGTGTATGTGTGTACATCCGTGTGTGAAAAAATGCATTTATGGAGTACACAGTGTTATGTTCTACAGCCAGCTTCACCCAGAATCCATAGTATTTTAGTATTCAATAAATACAAATGAGTCTCCAGTACCACAAGGAAATGTGGTGTCTGTGTTCTATTAGGAGTCATATCAAATTTTTTTACTTCAATGCTATAAAGTAGATATTGGCTTACACTGCCTTTTGCATGCAATAATTCAAATCAGATTTATAGCTTCATCTTACATACATATTCCCACCAGTCATCCATGGTCAGGTTAGAAATCTGGAAATAAAGTAACAGACCTGGACTGCTTTAGGTCTCTCATGATCATTAGAACCCAATTCTGTAAAATTCCAAGTCTTTCTGTTTTAAAGCTAAATGTGTTTTGTCAGAAGGTATGTGAAAAAAGATTAGATGATATTGAAAGGATAGACAAAGGAACTGTGAACTGAATCCTGTAAAAATCATTTTCATAATTAAATAAATATTGAGGGACAGTTTAATTACTTGACTTGTGGTTTAATCAAATGACCTTTCCTGCAGGAACAGGAAAATTTTTACTAGCACAAATAAACACTCTGGCCTGAATGGAATGAGTCGAGTTTGTAAGTATTTAGCATGGGACTGAATATTTTCAGTATCAGGCTCTTATTCTGAAGTCATTTTATTTATTGGCTAGTGAGCAGTATGCTTACCTTTTCAACACAAACAAGAAAATGAGGTAGATTCCTGCCAGTCTTCAATGTCTTAACAGTTCTAGCTAAAGAAAATCCCCAGCAACAACAATAGAAAAATTCCCAAAGAGGCTGTTTCTTAAAAATTTTGGCTTTTGAAGTCTTTCACATCCCTACTTGGAACACAGTCATAAAGGTTTGCGTTTGTATTTTCTGATGCTGTTAATTAATAAAAAGCTGTCAGAAACTAATGAATTGATATGAAAGAATGTCACAGCGTGGTAACTAAATTGAGTTAAAGAAATTAAATAAGAACCCCTTAACAATTTCAGCTGCTTATGTCTGGTTGAGAAATTCAGTTCTGCTATCAGTTTTGATAAGCAGCCTTCCTCACTGATGAGGCTATAAGATGATCATATCATTCAATAACTCTCACACCCTTTCCTGCTATTTGTCCAGTGCAGGAAACTAAGGGTTTTCTTGTCGTGTGGACACAGAGGAAATATCCAGCAACCCAATACTGACCCTTGCATGCAAACAGGTCCATATCCTCTTTCCGCCTGACAACTTCCTTCCTGCCTACTAGGAACAAATCTACTCTTCAATTTTCCAGCGTTCTTTATACAGGCTACACAGAAAGCCCTTGGGTAGGGACAAACATTTTATTAATGTAAACTTCATCTAACAGCTGGATACTTAGGGCAGCCAGGTCCAAATTTACAGTGGAGAATTGTTTGCTTCTTTTAACCATGGTATTGCTGCAGCTGAGTCACCAAACGTTCTGTGCCAGAGACCAACATAAAGAGTTTACTGAGAAGCCTGGCCTTAGCTTAATGAAGACATATTTGCATTTTTCACATTTTTTGAGGGCTAAACTTAGTTGAGATAAATATTAGTTGGTCTTTCCATAGCATTTATCTGCATTAACAAGAAAGTGGAAGCCATGAAGAATGGAGATTTTATCTCTTGTCTGACTTATCTACAAACAGTCACTGAGACATGAACTATCTCCTGAATGATGTTACTCCAGATAAAAAGCAACAAACCAGCCAACAGACAGCTGACAGTTAATAGCAGAGAACCAGTTTCACAGGGCTGTATCTTTTTTTTTTTTTTGCTGGGATCACCTATATTATTTATTCTTTGCATGAAATCTTGGATTCAGATTGTAAAAGTAAAGCCAAGACTATGTTCTGACTTATTCCCATTGCTCAGTTACGAGGGAAATTTCTTGTGGTACTACACAAACTTGTCAATCTGCTGCTGGAAGACCCTCAGAAGTCAGTAATTAAGTTCTTACAAAATTCTCCCTTAGTCAAATGATTAGCCCTTTGTGTGACTGTGATCAGGATGCTTTTCACTCTAAAGATAGTTTGTTTACACTTAGCTTCAGAATTGTTCATTCTACCACAACACACAGTATTGATATATCAGAAAACATCTTTTAGTGGAACTTGTACAATTGTATGTGCATGTTCCTCTCATCAAAATGTCATAGAGGATAAGAAAGAGAATGAGCAAAAGGGAGAACTAAGTGCCATATACAAGAGTGAAGGCCATTCATTCATATCGAAAGTTACCATTATTAATCTGAACGGTATACAATATAGACGATTAAAATTATATCAACAAATATATTTTATGTGATGATAAATAGTTATTTGAAACATGTCACTTAGTTGGATTTGATAAGCATTTTAGTTATATTATTTAGATTAACCATATTTCCTCTTGTATAAATATCTATTAACGGAACCCTGGTATGAAGTATGGTATTCACTTTAAACAATACTAGCAAACTTTTATAAGCCTATCTTTCTGGTACTCACTGTCAATGTCTCCTGTAGTTTAATCAAAATTTAGAAGACCTTACTCTGTGTTGCATGATGACCAAATAATCAGATAAAAAATACAGCAAATATATATTGACATTCATTAATCAGTCATCCATGAGATGACCAATTGGTATTAGAAAGGAAATTGCAGAAGTATTGTGCTTTAATTACATGTAGCAATGTTTATTACTACATCTCAGTACTCTCAGAAATTTCAAAGTGAAGCAGATGAGCAGTTTTGCCTACTGGAATTACTCAGGGGAAGGATTTTTTGCTTATCCTTCTGCTTTTAAAAACGTTTAATACTACAGGTATGTGACAACTGGATATTTCAGCTGGTTTCTGTTCTAGCGCCTACAAAAAATATCAAGGATCAGGTGGGCTGTGTCTCAGTGAAACATAAAAACTGAATTTTTCCTAATGTGGCAGCATTTAAAGAAATTCTGAGTTTAAAACAGCTTCTGTATGAAATCTTGAGTCCTCCAGCTGCATAAACTTCTCCTTTCATAAGATAAAACACTGCAAATAGCTTCTTGGATTGAACAGACTCCAAGTCTGAGCTGGTTTAGCAATTATTGTTTCTAATGTTTTCCATTAGATGCTTTCCTAACAAAAACAATAATGAAGGCTAAATTGTTTTTTTAGTTATGGCTGAATAATTTGAAATCACCTCCCAGGTTAAAACACTACCCTTACATCAGGTTAACCTGCATTCCTTAGCACAACAGCTATGGTGTCATGTTCTGTACTGTGTACACTAGTGTTACATGTAAAATAATTCTAATAATTCATGGTAGGCATTATTGAACCTGAGAAGCTGCACATCAGGTTTTGCTTGGAGTTGTTTTCCAGGTTCAATTTTCCCTGAAGATAAAGCAAATCTGCTTTCCTGTGTTCCCTCACGCTGTGTAGAAGTTGCAAGAAAAAGCCTGTTTGATTCTGATCCAGGATGAAAGCAAGTAGTATTTTTTAGCACTGGATTATCTCATTCAGACTTGTTCTTCTTTAAGCAATATGGCAGGTCTGGACTTTGGAAGCTTGAGAATACAAATCAAAGAAATAATTTCTAAAGTGCCAAGTCCTTATCTCAAATATGCTTATATATCTACAAAGAATTTCAGAATGAACACTGTGCATCAAGATTGTTTCCTTCAAGAGAATAAGATGAGTTCACATTTGCAAGCTATTACTAAGAGAAGACATTCCAGTTTTCTTCCCTTCTTCCTGTTTTTAATTATAGCCTGAACACACAAGTTATTCTGTTGCCTTATTATTCTGAATAATGAATCAGACAGAATTATGGCTGAAAAACAGACCAAAGGCACATACACCTAGGCATCACAGAGAAAAGTTTGTTAATCATCATATTGCAACTACCATGGATGAAATCCTGACATTACTGAGCCCAATAGAACAGGGTTAGGATTTCTCCAAGATTTTTTGCATTGCTACTTACGTGAATCTCACCAAAAGATAGCCTGGACATGTTTTTTAACTGTGGGGTTTTTTGTTGGTGTTCCGTCATAATACACAAACAAAAGCCATATGGCTGTGGAGTCTAACTTAAAAACTAACACTTTTTATGCAAGTTGGATTTTCTTTCAAAATGCTTCTTTGAAATAATTTTTTAAAAATGGCTCCAAAAAGTAATATTGCCCATATGTTACTTAATAGCACTTCTTTTTTTTCCCCCTATATGTATTTTCCATTTTCTGTTCTTGCTTTAAGTATTCTATAACATGGTATTGTTGCTGATGCAGTTGGTAATTTTATGCTACTGCCAAACTGCCAGCCACAATCATACCTCTTGGAATTAAAATCATGAAATCAAAATTCCTTTTTTGGTTAAAAAGAATCTAAACGTGTTAATCTTTTTTCAGTTATATCTATACAACTAGAGCTTCCTATTTTTCTTCTGCTTGCCTAGGTCACAAAATGAAAACAATTCAGGGGGAGACCTTTGTTAAAGTCTTTTTCAAAAAGCAATAGCAACAAACAGCAAAAAAAAATTCACCTTCTTACCCAAATATATGTAAAAGTCAAAATATTAGATATGAAATGTTTGTAATTTTTATTGTGGAACAGTATACATAAAGTGTAATTTATAAACAGAGATGCAGCTCTTTAAGAATACTGTCCTGTCTCTAGGTCAGATTGATATGAAGGTAATTGTTGCCAAGGGCCTTTTTCCTTTTATGTCTACAAAGGGAAAAGCACAGTGGCAATAAAACATAATAGTTAACATTTTTTTGCCAGAACAGAAAAAGAGAAGAATAGTACCATTAATTGGCCTATAGTTTTACCTGTTCTTTCAGCTGCATGTAATAATCTTCAATTTCTGTCTAAGGTGTTTTCACATTTGAATAACTGTTGCATTTCACCACTGAGGTGGTTGCATTTCAGCATTAAACTCTGGAGACTTCCAAGTAGACTGCAGTGTGTGTATCTATCTATTACTGCTCATCACTACCACTTTCACCTGCATGCAGTTGTAATAATTAATATTAACATTGAGGTTGTGTCTGGAGGAATCAGTAAGATGAAGACAACAACAAAATAATATAGATAGTAAGTATATAGCTGTTACTCAAAGTGCAACTCATCATTCAAAAATCTGCTGTTTTAATAATACCTCCACACACTTTGTGACAGTAAAAGAACAGAATTAACATGTATTTTGCTATTTAAAAGTAACACACTACGGTGGATAGAGCAGCGATGCAATTATTGCTTCTGTCAAATTTAAAAGTATGCTCACAACTGCCAAAAGGCAACATCCTTTGGAATTTCATGGTACTCAAGAAAATATGTGTTTTTTTTCAGTAGGTTTTATTTGTACTCAGAGACAAAAAAAACTCAAAGAATAAGCCCCAGTTCATAATTTAGACTGAAAACTGTGCCTACAACATCACTACATCTTAATCTTACAGACATATAACTTCATGGAAGAGGGCAGATGACAGAAGGATTCTTTTCTGTAGTCTATATTATGTTGTAATTCTAACAGTGTTATCATGATCATTGGGGAAAAAACATTGTAAATCATTGTTATACAAGGATGAATCCATTTATAAGTGAAAATATTGCTAAAATAAATTGCTGTCTTGAAATAAAAAATAAAATTTCCTTTGCAATTTTGTGTTACAAAACTTACCTAGTACTGAAGATTGACAAGTCACAATTTTGCTTGTCTTGCTGATATTATTGTTGTTGATTATTAATACACTTCTCATTTGCATACATCCTATGTTAGGACAGTACATTAACAGAAGTTTGCTGTCTTACTTTTTGATCAAGCCACAGTTGTCATTATAATTCAACCTCACCTATATACCATATATACATTTTGAGCTGTCAGGCTCAGTAGAGTCCTTGTCTAACTAGTGCTTCTGGCCAACTTTCTTCTTCCAAAAATATTTAAATGTAACTGAAACAACATTTAAGAATATTCAGCACTCTATAGGATCGAGTCCTTTATTCATTGTAGTTTAGAATGCTTTTAGGGACGATTCTTAACAGAGTGTTAGATGGTGATTCAACATCAAACGGCCAGAAAAGAACAGAAGACCTATAGGGTTCATCGGGAGTGCTACAGGGCTGAAGGCCTGCAGAAAATGGTACTGGCAGCATATTGTTTCTTTCCAGCTGTGGACGCTGGAATCAAAGATATGTACAGCCTGTCTGCCTTTTTCTTCAACAAGCATGTTAATTGCATATCTTCAACAGCTATAATCAGCTTTAAGGCATAGATTTCAACTGGTTGGTCTCCTCCCAGAATTAGTTTTGCACAGAGATCACTGTTCTTTACTTGTACTTTCTGGCAGTGAGAAGAGATGGTTTCGGATCTCAAAGGACATGACTACAGTTCACTCCTGGTGGCGTAGGCCAACTTTGTATGAACTGTTATCAGATATGTAGAAGAGAAGTGACAAAAGCCATGAAGGTTACACAATCAATTATCAATCTGTGCTGATAAGTTGATGGTATGAATGGAGTGAAACCTGATCAGTGTGATAAGATCTGAACTTCCATCTGTCACTTCATTGCTGGCTTTTGGGACAACTTATTCACAACAAGCATAAGCTCTGGGAGGAATCTTATCCACTAAATATATTTGGTTTATATTTTGCTGAAAATGTCTCCAACTGCCTAAAAAGCCTGATGCTAACCATTCATTAGCAAGGGTAGCCCATGGTGCCATTACAGAGACTCTCAAAGATAAATCCTGTGTTCTTAAGCATGTAAGTGAACATGGCTGGTTGAAATGTTTGTAGGCACAGGGTAGAATGCAGTCAGAAATAACACTACCTGTGTCTGTCTGCTACCTGTGTGTCTGTCTCACTTCACATCAGCATCTTTCATAGGAATTTGTGAATCAGGATTCTTTAGAAGAACCACACTTTCAGATATGAGATTTATTACCTCATAGTAGTCTTCTATATGCAAAGATTTCTTCCACCTACACTCCCTCCCAAGGACATCTGATGAAGAAATGACCATTTTAATTTGCTATATGCGTTTCAAAGGAATCAGAGAAAAGACGTGTCAATGGTAAATGGCTAATGTCCCTGTAGCTTTTAGAAAGGTAATGTTTGCAAGAGACATAGCCCAGAAAAAGCAGTAATATTTGATTTGTGCTTTTGTGGATTACTTGCATCACCAGAGACATTTGAATCAATCTGGCCTCTTGCATTCAAAACACTAACTTCTTCTTACCATGCAGTGTTTAAGCAACTTACTCCTGCAGTTAGTTTCTTTGTCAATACCTTTATAAGAAAAAAAATTAATATTTAGCTTAGCATGTCAGAGTTTTCCTGAAAAAGCTTAAAAAATCAAGAGACGCTGATGACCGAGTTCTTTGGAACTGATTTTTGTGTGATCTCTGTTCTTTCTCAATGGAAGTCATCACGTGTTGGTATAAATTTGGATGAATTTGTAATTTGAGAGAGCTTGACACCAATAGACAGTGAAATAAATAATTGTCCTAAGAAAATATGGCAGTCAGGATTTCAGTTTCTAGAATAAACAATCTCCTTTATGTCTAAAACTACATGCAAATTAATGACCAATAAAATTTTTACACATAAAACAATCATAGAATGTTATTTCTATTTTTTTTAAAATCAGTAAGTTTTTTCCAAGTAAACATTTCATAAGAGTCTTTCATGTACACTAAAGTACATGTCATATCTGGACTAGCATAACGGAGTGTTAGGAGCTGTTAAATTAATGAGTCATACACTGAGGAAGATGTACATTAAAGGCTAGCACACTGTCTGTGATATGCAAGGATGCATTCATGTGTTACTTCAGATGCTCTGGCACAAGAAAAGATGAAATCTGTCCCAACAATCTTTACTTGTAACACACCTGTCTCTGGACATTGAAGGGCTAACATCTACACTGGAGTTTCTGGTTCAGGCTCAAACTTGATATAAACAAATTGAACCACCAGGGAGTCAGTCTAAATGGTTGAATGACGGTAGAACTTACTCTAGCTTTCATGTTTAAATGGGAAGAGGGAGGGACAGATTCTGATTCTGTTTTCGCAGAGGACTTAGTAGTGTTGGCTTAATGGTTGGACTTCATGATCTTAAAGGTCTCTTCCAACCTAAAGGATTATATGATTCTATGGAGTTGCAAAAGGAGAAGAAATGAACATGAAGAGTTGAAGTGCTGGGGTTTAAACCCCCAGCCCTGAATGAGGGTTGGCATATGGATGATGTCCACAACCAGGCAAGAAAGGCTCTCCTGATGGATTTTCACCCAGGATCTGGTCAACCTTGGGTGGGAACTGATTAGGAGGTCACCACCAGGTGCCCCCACCTTCCACATTAATTTGGAGGTGGGGCAAGAAGCCACCTCTATAAGAGCTGATTTTGCTTGCAGTTTGTTTATGCAGGGAGGGGGTTGAAAATTCAGCACGGTTCCTTGGCAAGCTTGATGCTTTCTTTGCAATCTTCACAGTGAGTGAGTGTATTGATTTGTTCCTCCTTCCAGCTATCTGGCACTTTGGATCTCTGGTGTACCATGTGGTAGTAGAGGGAGGAATTTGGTTGCTGGTCTGCCCGTTAATGAGAATATAATTTTATGTTGGGCAGGTGTTCAGCAGAAGAAGAGTATAAAAATAAGTAAAGCTGAGGACTCTAACTTATATGTTGCACTTTATTTTACTGTTCCATGACATCTAAATTGTGTTAGTTATCATTCACTCCCATTGATTTACTAGTGAGCAAATTGGAGCATCACTTTCATTTTTTTCTGTGTATGGCCAGAGATGCATAACATTTGCAACATGCAGAACTGATCTGATCCTCAAATTACTGAAACAATGACAACAGACTTGATTCTCACTCATGAGTTTGTTTTCTCTAAGGGCATGAGATAATATAGGTATGTGCAAGTTGTGATTATCCATAATAGTATATTCACATCCAAATTGATTTGAAGCAATCTATGAATGGATAAATACATGTCGGATGAAGGAAGAACAATGCATACATGGAGTGTATGTACTCTTGCCTCACAGAAACTAACATTTCTAGGAATTGTTGTGATCTGCCACATACATAGTGCACTTTAAACATTTTCATCTATGTATTTCTTAATGCTATATTTTCCCACTGCTAATATATGCTATGGCAGACTTGTACAGTGCAAAGAACAAAAAAAAATACAAATACTGAAGAGTCTGTAATCTATCTAATCACAGCTCAGTTGTTCGTCTGTAAGGCATCACTGTTGAGAAGGGTGATGAAGGAAGGATTAATGTGTTAAGACATGTTATTGTGAATCTCAAGATCTGGCTTCTCTTCCTATTTCTTCAAAAGATTTCATGCCCAATCTTCAGCATATCATTTTGGGTTTGACTCAATGCCAAAGACAATGACAATATTTAATTTTTGGTACTAGAAGTTCTGTGTGATGGAGATGGGTAATGATGATGAAATTGTAGCAAGGAGCTGTTATGCTTTTGTTGTGACATGCTTTGATATCCCCAGATGTCAGAAGGTATAGACACGTAATGTATTTATTACTGGTGGTTTTTCTCCCATTTTGTGTCTGCTAATGGATATAATATGTTTTAAGAAAGGCTTTGAAGGATTACACTGAGAATACTTGTAGAGAAAAAAAAAAAATACTGGTGGCTCTCAGCATATTTCTGATACCTAATACTCTTATGCATCTAAGAAATGTTTTATCATTCCAATATTTTAATTTTATAAAAGAAGTTCAACAAAGAAAAATTGATACTTACTTTCACTTTCAGTTTTTGGTAACAATACCATAGAATGATATTAGGTACAATATCAGTATATCAGATAGATATTTGAAACTATATGGTAGCATTCATTCTCTGTCTTTCTACAAGTATAGGAAACAATATGATGATCATTCATGGAGTAGAAGAAAGTGGGTGAGGTCCACATTGTTTCCACTCTTTGTATTTTGAAACTTTTTGAGCTTCAGAAAATATCTAGAGCAGCTTAAAGAATTTTTAAATATAGTACTTCAGAACATTCCAAATTGGTTTTAATTCTCTAGAGCATGAAAAGCGGAATCCTCTATTTCCATGGTGCTGCATCAAAGAACTCTTAGATTTTATGGAGAAAAAAATTTCATAAATAAGAACACTATCATCATCCTCATCATAATGCCTCATACACAGTTACATTTGTAAAACAAAAGACAGGAAACAAAAATGTATAGAAGTCATGAATTCGTAAATCGTAAAAAAAAAAAAAAATTTCAAAACAAACAATGAACGTTTCAGTTAAGATTAAATACATTGTTTTAATAAGTCAAAGATAAATTCTTCCATGAGAAGTTACTTTAAAGCAAACATGTATTTTTAGCTAACATGTACACTTAAGGCATAGCATTTTCAAAATATCTTTACTGTTACTGCAGCTAGTAGAAATGCATGCATATTGTTTTGAAGAATCTAGTCTTCCAACCAAAGAAATTAGGCTGAGGTCATTACAATTTCCCAGTCTTCTGTGAGACATTAACAACCAAAAAAATACTCTTAAATATATGACAGGAATATTGTGAAAGGTATGCATGGCTACTGTTGACTTGCTGCATAAAACTATCTTGCACATGGGTTTTCCACACATATAACTGCAGCATAAACGATGACATTATGAGAAACCTTCTGACAAATTGATTAATAATCTTGAGCTGCTGAAGTTCAGCTGAGTGAGCAATTAAGCATTCCAAACAGCAATGAACCTTCAGAGATAATTTATGATAATTTTATGCATAAGAGCTCAGTGGCTTTTTAATTTGATAGAATGTTAGTAACATAGATTTCTAACAAGGGAGTTTCAGTGCTCCATACATCACTGAGATTACTTAAACATTTCAACTGTGGTTGATGAATGAAGTTTCCTGAGATGTGAAGAGATACAGAAGGTGTCAGAAGGTTGAGATTATTCATCATATCAATTATTGAAAGTGCATGCATTGACATCATACTCCCAGCTCATATTTTATAGCCATTATAAAGACAGAACAGAAATAACAGACTTGGTGGATTGCAGAACTGTCAGGATATCCAACTTCTTCCCTCTTTTATTCCAGCATTGTTCTATCACCACACAATGGCAGCACTCACAGGTATTTCTTTGAAAGTCATTCATATTACGTAACAGGAGAACAAGACCCTTTGGATGTCAACAGCTAATACTGAGAAAACATTCAGTGCAGATCAAGAGAGAAAAGAGAGGTTAGATAAAATAACATGAGTCTAAACTCAGTTTGCCAGAATTGCAAATACTGTGTCATTTTTGCTGAGAGTAGGTT
>NW_008632923.1:0-33151 GCF_000691845.1 Merops nubicus | reverse complement strand
CTTAAACATAATATTTTGCCTTTATGTTGCTGTTTTGCCAATGACCAGGCCCAACAAAAATGATAGCACCAGCAGGAAGATAAACCAATATGCATATTGTATTGTAGACAAAAATGTTACAATATGAGTGACTGCCGGGGGTACAAACAAGTCAACCATCTCATACATGATCAATGGCACCCCCAACGATCCCACAAACAACACCACTCGGCCCACAACAGGTGGTACAATCAGAGACCCGAGGTTACCCACAGCTGGCATGGGAAACAGCCAGACCAGCAAGCTGAACACATAAGAGAAAGGTGACCACATAGTGACTCTCACCCGATCGGCCCGCGTTCACAAAGGTCTAAACAGACCAGGGCCCAGCTCCAGGAGAGTCAGGAGGTCTGCCCTGAACCAGGAAGCTCTGTGGAGTGCACTCCACAGACAGACACTCCTGACTCCCTGCAAGTGGTCCCAGCTTTTATCCCCAAGCAGACACCTGACCTTTGGTCACTCAGTGCAGGACCCCTGGGGCTCATTTCCCTTATGGCTCTCCCTGCAGGGCTGGCCACACCCTGGGGGGAAGCTATAAGGCAAACTCACCACCTCTTGATGAAGGGCTGTGGGAATCACCCATATGTCAACCTTAATTTGGGGGCTCAGGGTTCAAACCCCAGCATTTCAGTTGCTTTCCAAAAACTGCATAGGGTAGTACATTCAAACAAGTCAAATCATTTTAATTCATAGAATATTTCCCCTTCTTTCTTTCTTTTTTTGTTTTGGCGAGTAAAATAGAATTTTTTATTCTTGGATTTCTAACTTACTGATGACAGTCTGAAATGCACTAAGCTAAAGTAAATAATGTAAAGGAATCTTGTTTATTGTATGAAAAAATGATAAAGTCTCTGCTTTGAACAGAACACTGAGGCACTCAGATACCACATGTTTAAAAGAACAGATAGTTGGTGAGATTTGATTTGATTTTAACACCACTATAATGATCTAAAATATAAATCATCATTTGACATATCTAAACAGTTATCATTTTATGCATACATAGAATAGAATGCTGAAAAATGATGGCTAAAGATGGGGAAAAAGATGCTCCTAGAAGTAAGATGGCAGTCTGCTACTTAAACAACTTCAAGTGAGAAATTACTTCATTACTGTGAAGAACTATTAGTCAAATTACTCCTGTAAGCTCAGAAACCATGCAGACAGCTTGGAGAGTGATAGGTGGGAGAGTGGGAGTGTTTGCACAGACCTTTTGGCTTCAAGTCCTACTTCAGACTAGAACTATTAGTCTTAGGTTAATGAAAAGAGTTGTCTGACCCTTTGTGTGTGTCCTCAATGTTATTGTTTCAAGGGCTGGTTCTTGTGCAGCTTCAAATCAACACCTATCAATATAACTGAAAGTACTCCCATCCTTGAAGAATGGAGTCAACATTAGCAGAATAATCACAGAAACTAATAGAGAAAAGAAGTTCCATAACCATGATGATAAACTTCTGGAACTCCTGCTAGACATTACTGAACAAATCTAACAGATTTCGCAAGCAGCTTCCATGCCCACCTAAAGACAAGTAGGTTTGAACTTGTGGCATTGAGGTTCTTTTCCTTGAAAAGCTTACTTCAGCTGAGTCAAGAGTTACTTTCACTCCTATCTAAATAAAGAGAATTCTTTTCCCAAAAGGATATCAAAATAGGTCCAAATGCTTTTCATAGAGGGAAATTCCCTGGAGAGTTAAACAACTCCAAATTATGTGAGCAAAAAGAAATTGTTGAAAAACCCCACAACTTACACAAATTGTCCCAAGTAAAAGGTTAAAAAAGTGGAATGTTTCACCTAAATAATGAATTGAAACAGTCCTCAAACACAAAAAAGTTGTTAGAAACAGAATAATTTTATTGTAATTTCTAGTACACTGCTGCAAAATGAAATATTAGAAAGCAAACAAAACAATTCTAACTATAATGCAAACATACTCCTGGGATAAAATATCTAGAAACAAGTTGTTGAAAAATTTCTGTTAGAGTCTTTTTGCCAAAACCTCAAACTTTCATAAATGGTAACAATATCTTCAACCCACTCTAAGAACCGGGTTTATCCAAGCAACTTTTCATGGTCTGTGTCACAATTTAATGTCACATAATACATAGTTAAAGCTGAAAACACTAAGTAAGCGTTATAAAATTTCAAATGAGATTTTGAAAGGATAAATAATTCACTTTTTTACACTGTTTATTGTTCTGGTGTCTTTCACAATCTCGTAAACTCAGCTCTTCTGGATTATCAAAACAGCACTTGCCTGACTCCCTGGGAGCTTCCTCTGGAAGAGGCCAGACTGGTAGGTAGGAAGGAAGCAAAAACTGAGGTGACCTACATGTCTTCTATTACAGGAATCTTTTTCTTCTGAAATAGTCTCTGATTATCTTAATTTTTTAGTCAAAAAGGGTCAAATTCATTAAGACTGGACACGAATGTAAAATACTCCCATCTACAAGTTATACACCAAAAGTATAGTTTATGTTCTCAGTCCCGCACTTACAAATCCCTGTGACAATGCCTCCTGGAACACAAAATAGCCAAAGGAGCAGTGACTCCAGAAGCTATACATGACTTGCACCTCTCATTTTAATGCACTCAAATAATAGTACTTTGAAGGAAAATGTGGTTCACCTGACAGCCTTCCACAACAAGGACTTTGGGACAACATTTTCAGTCTAGTTTCACCAGTTCAATTCCTCAGCCTTGATGAAATTTCTCTCAGAAAAAGCTTCAAAGCTGGTCTCTCTTCAAAACACTAGCAAAGAATGAGTATTTCTAAGATTTTCTGTATGAGAAATTAAGGGGACTTTTTTTTCTTTTTTTCCTTTTTTTTTTTTTTGAACTAAAATAATGTGTATGGAGAAAGACCACTTAAAATTTTTTCTCTTCAGAATTAATTAAAAAAAATTATTAAGAAAAAGGTAGGAAAAGTGCGGTTGTCATCTGAAAATGTATCCTGATAAGTTTGGAGAATAAATTAAATCTCTACCAGAGAAATGCTCTCAGTGTAAATGTCAATGCAGCCTTACTTACAGAGATTCTTTTGATGCTTCGATAATATGCCAATCAATGTTCAAAAGTGCAATTATTTGCTTGTATTCTTGAAGAGAGATAAAGACAATTCTGAAGTCCTATTTTACTAATATATTGTAACAAAAATGAAATATTATTAATATAGTCAACTGTACTACAGATATGAAAAGCAGTGCATACCTAAAACTTGTACTTACAATAATCTTGACAATAATATTCTAGTTTAGTTTTGGCAGCTACATGTGTTATTTTTCAGGCAAAGCTGGCAACAACTCAAAGTCATGGAAACATTGGGTGAACTCCAGCAGCCCTTTCTTAGGCAAGGTATCTACTTAGATACAAGATTTAACCTGCCTTTTAATAGGATAAAAATGGATGACCTGAATGAATGATCTAAACTTCCTGCAACATAGGATAGTCTTCTTCTTTGCGCTATTCAATGTTTTTATTTTCCATTCATTGCTGAGACTGTAATGAGCACCAGTTATTATATGGTGGCTCAGCTCCAATATAAATCATTTAACCTCCCCCTTTATTGATTTATATCAGCATTTATAGATGGCACTCATTGTCTTTATAGAGCCTGGGATCTCACAGTAATTAAGTTCAAATTTAAACTAAATGATGACGTCTAATATGGGTTGTTGAAATATACTGCAGGGTTTCTTGCCTAATGCCTATGTTCATTTTAGACCTTATCTCACTGCCATTCTAAAAAATCTAGCTAGACAAACCGAATGAAACCAATCAACCAACCAAAGCAAAAAAAAAAAGCAGTAGGGAAGGCATGTATTCAGTCTTGAAATGACTATGGAATAGGTGTGTAAAAATTATACTGTCAATACTGTATCAGATGTCACTCTTTTTGTGGTGACATTGTATGTATCTAGCTCAGTGGTATCTTTCTCCTGAAAATATTTTAATCGTACCTGTAGAACTTTATATGATATTGACTTATTTCCAAGTCCTTCAAGGCTCTTAGATGCATGATAAGTAATTATTTTCTTTTGTTCTCAGGAGACGAATTGTTACCTTATAGTACATTCTTGTAATTCTCCATTCTGTTGATTTAAGACCACAGTTCCCTTTAATGGTAAGTGGTAGGCATCATGTACAGCAGCATAAATATGGTCTGCTATGAGAAAACTTTTTTCCAAGCCATGAATGGCAATCTTCACATGCTGCAGGAATAGAAACCAGGACTATAGTTGTTCCTTGTTAATTGGATTGCTGCTAAATTATTTTTCTTCTTTCATAACAACTAGCAAGATATAAGTATTATAGATATTATTAAAATATTGTATACATAACAGATTATTAAAAATATTATTTTAAAATGGTACTCAAGAGCATTTTTTTAGCTCACACAAAACATTCAAAAGTTAATTCAAATTGGAAGCCCTCACATCACTGAAGCCTTTCTATGAACACTTTCTAATTTAAATTGAAAACCTCACGTGGATGTACTCTGGCAATTTAAAAAAACATGTGGGAAGCAACAACTAACTGTGCAGCTAAGCCTTAAAACACTTGTTTAAAAATAATATGTTATCTGACTCTCCTGCCCATAAATTTAGCCTGAGCCCTATGCCTGAGCAAAGATTTCTGTCAAGTGACATTCTGAAGCCACAATTGGAAATACTAAGTGGGAGAGAGCTCTCATATCAGCCCACAGTGCTGCTATGGCTTGGCAACATCTTTGCAGCCCCACTCTTCATGGGTCTCATCTTTTGCTCCCCCTACAGCCCTCAATCTAAGTGTGGAACACTTCTGTAGTGGGACATGCTGAAATCCCCTGTGGAAAGGATGTGAGTGGGAGAATTCTCACAAAGGCTCCCACTTTCCCTCTTTGATGTATTTGAAGCACCACTCTTCCTATGGATCTCATCTCTCTGTCAGGGAATAATAAAGGCAGTTGCTGCTTAGCAGGGGAAGTGGAATCTGGAAGTCAGACATCACAGTATGGCAAGCAGAAGCCATGGCCTCACCAACAAAAGGGCTTAGTCCTGTCATACATGAACAAGCCAAGAAGTCAGCCCATGGGTGAGGGTCAGAATACAGACCAACAGGGTACAAGCCCAGGCATAGGCATGCTGGCAAAGTAGCTGCAAAGCAGCTGTCTAGGCATAAGCCAAATGTGAGAGATTCTGCTTAATGGACCTGCAAGTGATTGAGGTAGGAACTCCTGCTACAGCTTCTTCCAGCTCTTCATCAGAGAACTCCAAGGCAGGTTGAGTCTTCTCAAGCAGGTCTTGCACGTCAGAGCTATCCTCCCAGGAGGAGGGTGGATTGCACTCTTTGAACGGACCCTAAGCCATGCAGGAAACTTCTACCATGACATACACTGAAGTCCCAGGGGAAAGTCTGAGCAGGGAATATGTCTCATAGCAGCCCACACTTTGCTTTGGCAGGCCTCTTAGGAGACCTGCTCTTTCCAAGGGCACCAACTTTCTCCTTAGCTTTCTCCTTCTCCCTACCCTAATCCTAGTCTTAACCCTAAACCTGGTCTGAGGCTTTAGTACACCTTTCACTAAGACTTTCTGATAGTCCTTGAAATGTAACTATGCTTTTAAATTGATTCTCTTGGAAATTTTTAATACTCCATATAAAGGAATTTAATTGTTGTCTAATTGTTGTTGGTTTACTAAGTGACAAGGCGTTGTTTCTGTGATAAGTATTCTTATGGAATAAAACTGCTAACACATTTTATAAATACTTGTCTGAATTTTTTATTTAATTTCAGCAAACATGAATGCCAGTGAAGCTTGATTGCCTGAATGTCTGCAGAATTGAACACAAAAGAACTGTGAATATTTCTGAATTGAGCTCATTTTAAAACTAGCATGAATAAAGTGCAGATAGCTTTTTGTACTACTGAACAACTCTAAATATTATGATTTTTTTCTCAGTAAGAACTACCATCCAGATACAGTTTTACAACCTCAAGCAACTTCGCTCCTATTTTGAAATCCTAAACACCTTAAACACCTAAGTAGACTTACTCAGACTGATACCTCCACTTTGAACTCAGGACTACTCTTCTGAGTAAAGTTGCTCAAGTATCAGCACTTGCAAGACTGAGCCTTGCATTTGTTGTTCGGAAACAGATTTATTTGTGATTTTACCTTATAAATACTAAAGGAAAACCTAGTGAAGATACACATTTTCAATCAAGACATTAAGAAAATAGCTTTAGTCTTTCTTTTAACAAATAGATGCATTTTATAACACATATATATAGAATTTAATAGTGTATTTTTGTATAGAATACATATGGAAATCTAGAAAAATATAGAATATACAGACTATAACTGTTCTGTAATTGCTAAGATTATTGAGCAGAGAATGACAAAAATCCTCAAAACATTCTTTTGAAGCTGCCAAGAGAATACAGGAACACAACATATGATTTCGTATGATTCATTCCTGATATGAGGGAAAAGGAAAATACATGGACTGCAGTAACAACACTTCTGTTAAGCTCACTTGTCTCAGGATAAAGTCCTAAAGAGCAAAAGTTTGATTAGAAGAAGATGCAAAAGGGTTTTTTTTCTTCATTTGGGATGCCTAACAGAGCAGTTAAGCAGGAAAAAGGGAAAGGGAAAAAAAGAAAGTCAAACTATTTCTAGGAGGTTAGTAAACAGGGTGATTTCAGAATGGATGTTATAGAGGATGAAGGGAAAAATTGTGGGATGGACTTACAGAAAGAAAAAAACAAGACACGGAGAGACATCATGGACAACTGCCTTCAGCCCTTGCTATAAGAATCTGAGACATGGGCTGATATTCACAGACAAATTTCAAAAATATCTAATTACCACACACATGTCCAGACCTCACTTTGAGAGGAGACAGTGACATCAGCAGTATGCATACATATAAAAACACACACATTAGTAATACACCAATTATTTTTCATAGTGTGTTTCTGCTGCTGGACCCTTACTGCCTGCGTTCAACTGACATCTCAGTGTGAGATGCAGAAGCTGAGAGTCAGCCCTCCCAAAGGTACCTGTTTGGAAGACATACATACAGTGGTAACCTTGGCAACAGACACGTGAAGGCTCTCAGAAGAGCTTTTTTCTCACGTATTCATTTTTCTGCTCACTGTGTTGGTTCATATGTACACGTAGGTTCAAGCTACAGACTTTATCAGACTACAGCTGCACAGTTTCAGCTCTAACTTTTATTCTTTTCTGCTTTCCAGCAACTTATGATGAATGTTTTCTGATGAATGGGGAGTGTGGTACCTGGCAGAGCATGCTGCTCCAGCAGAAATATAGAAATCTCTGCTGAAACTTTACAGATTCTTTGTGGGAACATTTGAAGTTGGAAAAAGGTTTATATTACTAGTGAAGAAATGCCTATATACAATTGTACATGGACAACTGCCTAAATAAGAAAAACCCTATTTTTTTTTTTTCTTAATATACATGTACATACATGCTAAATATATACAGTGTACTAGAACTTACATTATTATTAGAGTCAAAGTACTTTCTAATTGTTAAGTATTAGGATCATTGTTTCACAGTGATGACCCCAAACATGTAATGTAAGTTATGTCACTTGAAGTCTCCTAATTTTGGGATCACCCTCATTTGGAACCAATTTTGAATGCTTTAAATTGCTGCCTTATTACTGCAAGAAATTTATAACCCATCTGTGTGTACCATATATGCAGTCTGTTTTAAACAGTGGATTGTATTATTATTAACATAATCAGAAATTATGAGATAGAAGAAATGTGTTCATTATGCTCCATCAAAAGTCCACTTAGGTACAAGTTTGGAAGGTCCATTTTTTTCATTTAGGCCCCTTATTGTTCTTGCAACTTAGCAAGATGCTAGATTGGTTGGACATGATTATGCTCTTCATTGCTTTTTACACAGACATAGCTATTTCATTTTCACTGGTATAATAATTGGTCTAGGAGCAAATCTAAAGACCATTTATTTGGTGATCTGATCCATGTCCTCAGTGAGTGAAGACTCAGTTTACATGATACCTATTCCATCTGATTCATCCCCCAAGCAGAAATAATACCTTGAGACACTAATGGCCTTTTCAGCTTTGGAAGGGACTTATATTCAGAATAAAACTTGCCAGCTTTTCACGTGCTTTCATCTTTGTGAAAAGCTTTTTTTCACCATGTGCTTTTCTGGGCTGCTGATACTGGTAGCTGGTGGTGCTAGTAGACCTCATCCTATGTGGGACACAAAAACATTATCTCCCACCAGTTCTCATATAAGACCACTGAGTGTGTAAACCAAGACCTGATGGAGAGGTTCCTGCATTTTATCTGTCTTTCTGACATGGGTTTTCTACTTCTACAGTTTCTACTGACTCTTTACACTAACCAGGATGCTTTTTTTTTTTCAGTCAGCACAGATGAAAATTCAGGAAAACGAACATTATCTTCCTTATAAGTGGTATTATTTGTAATGGAAAATATCAGAAACTGTTTTCAAAGTACTTGAGCTTGAAATAACAAGTATTTGATAGGGCTGTTCTGTAACTATTCGCTTTGTTTTGAATTCTTAGTTCTCTCCCTGTCTCCTTCTGTATCAATTTTTTTCAAGCATTCATTACTAAGTTATAACCTGGCCTCTATAGTGTTTCTGCTATGTTTTATTTTCCAGCACAATAACCATGCTACTGTACAGAAAGGGCTAAACGTGAAGGATAGGTAATCATTTGTCAGTGTTTCAAGCATAATTCAGGGACATTTCAAAAATTTTTGTGTGATTTGGGCTTCCAACTTTAAAATGTGATGTATAATTGACATTTTGATACTTCGAGGCCATGGTGTATTCTCACACTTCCATGAAAAAAATAACAACTTGCTGACACAATCAGGAAACAGATGGTGACAAAGATCTTGTATTTAATATGCCAATCATTACGCTTTACTTGCATATTATCATCTCATTCATGAGGCCACTATATGAAGGAATTTTGCTATGCCTCTGCAAATCAATCAAGAAGGTTGTTGGGTTTTTTAAAAAACATAATTTAGGTCTTTCTTATCCTTTCTGTGTTTCATTATATTTGGGGTAGAGTGTTTATGCAATTTATTACACATGAAAAAATGCTTTGACATTACAGTGGCTAGAATAGATGTCAGCAATGAAATATTCACTATAGATAGCTTCAATAAAAAGACCAAGAAATGACTTGGCAACTGAAGTATCCACGTTTTCCATATTTTGCTGTGGTCCTTAATACAAAGGCAGTGACATAATAAGACACTATGAAGTATGATGTCAAGTAGGAGGATGGATTTTGTAACATGGACTCACATCTACTAAGACCTGGACTTCAGTCAAAATTTCTACTCAAGAAAACCACAGATGGCAGATTACCAATATATTTCAGTTAGAGCTAGCATTGGATTTGAAAACACTGAGTATCTGAGCCAAGCAAACCTCTTCCTCAGCTCTGAAAACATGCATTTTCCTTAGAAAGTGTCTGACTCAGTCCCACCATACAGGAGCAAAGTTCATCCACTCACAAACTGAGCAAGAACCCTCCTTGGACAGGCTGAGGTCCTCTGAAGATGTCTCAGCCCTGTCCTGGTTTGGCTGGGACAGAATCGCAGACCTGCCATAGTCTGCAGGCCATGAGCAGCTTGGAGTCAGCCAGGGCAGCTGACCAAAGCTGGCTCACAGGTGTAGCCCTTCCCATAAATGTCATGCTTGGTATAAAGGGGGAAGTTTTCTGAGGACAAAAGGTCTTCTGATGGGGGTCTATGTGGCCTTACTGCCTTCCTGTTCATTGTGATCACTGCATGTTCACTGGGCTGAGTGTAACTCCTTACTTTATACTGGCATTGGTATTAGCTTTGCTGTTTCATTAAGCCAGTTTTCACTTCAGTCTGTGAGTCTCCTACTCCTGATTCTCCTTTTTGGATCAGGAGAGGCCATTTGGTGATAGAGAAACTGCTACAGTTTAGCCTCAGAACCAGGTTAAATGTAGACAAGCCTATTATTGTAAGTGGTAAGAAAATGTTGGTGCTTTCTCCTTTGTTTCTATCCTGCAACATCCAGAGAAAACTTTTTAAGTGCCAAATGCTTGCATTTAGAGGAAGTTTGGTTATGTACGATTAGTACCTTTTTTTTTTTTTTTTTTTTTTTGTCTTACTCCTACTCTCTATCTGTAGGTTACCCAGCTTCTAAAATGTATATCTTTCCACTTAAGAAGTAAAAAATATTTCTGGTTCTCTGTAAAAGGAACAACACAAGCAAGAGGACAGAGCATGTAAGTAGCCATGTTACAAGTGCCTTCTTACCTAACATGCCTCTGACCTGGATATAGTTAGGTACATATTTGAAAACTTGTATATTCCTCTTGAACTAGATGGAAATACACACTGCCTTTCAGCTTGTATAAGATGTGGAGAGAGGAGGGAGAAAACTTTTGTGCTAAAATTTAGCAAAGAAGGTATTTCTGGGGAAGAAAAAAGAATTTTACACCATTGTTCAAATCAATCCATTGCCATTCCTGGCATGGTACACTTTATTAGCTATTTCCATGAAACAAGTGTTGTAAAAGGCAAGGTGGTCTTAAGTGTTAATCTCCAGCCATCTCAGACTACTTGCAATGTGCTCTGTTAGACTAGATCTTCACTGACTTGTAACTGGGAGTTCTATGTCATCCCTGTTCTGTTCTATTCCCTTCATTGTGTGGTATTCCTCATTTAGCTTGTCCAAGCAGGTTTGTGGTTTATAAAACTAGAAATTCTCAAAGTTGCAATTCTATGTTCCTTTTAATTGGCCAGGAAAAAAACAAACCCAGAACCTCACCAAGCCAAACACTGTGCTGTAACAGTCGAGCTGTTCTTAACCACAGGGTTAGATTTATTGTTTGTTTCACTACTTATCAAAGACAGTGGCTTACACACCTTGCATTATCTAGACAGCAGTCTCTTGATGTCAAAAGTCAAGGTTACGTCAGCTCTTGACTTTATCCAGGCTCTGATGTACAATGTCATTGTAACAGAGCACTTCCGCTTTGTTCTGGGGGAACTTGATTCATAATGAGCCCGTCCAGGGCGTACTCAGATTGTGATAAAGAGCTGTACACAGAGGCTCCTATTTTAGAGAAACAGGTGTTGGCTTTGATTAGAGAAAAATTATATCAACTAAAGGAGAGGAATAAAAAAAAAAAAAGCAAAGGGAAAGGAAGGCAAAAATAGAAAAAAGTGGCAACCAGACACAAATACATTTGCACATATAAAGCTGTTCTAATGAGAGCCAAATTGATTTGACATTCAGTGGCAGTTGGAAGCCAAAAAAAGCATAGCAGCCTACAAAAGGCCCAGCTCATTGTTTATGGAGTGTCATACTTCATCATCTGTGAGACCAATAACAGTGATGGGAAGACCTTTAAAGGCAGGGAGTTTGCACAGAATGGCTGTGTAGATACCACTGATGTCAGATCCAATAGAATGATTGTGAGCTGTTTCCTGAATTGAAATCATGTTTGTCAGATGAAGTAGATGCTCTCTACAGATCATATCGTTGGGAAGAGGATTTGGAATATTGTTGGAATTCTTGGCTGACTTCTCCAAGGCAGGTGCAGCCACAATACTTATTGTGTACTGTACAATATTTATATGTACTGAACATCAAACTGCCTTGAAGCAAAAACATAGAAGAGAAAAAAAGGCATAACTTGCAAATGCATTTTTCAGTACATGAAAATTAATATATAAAAAAAACTTCACAAAAAAATCATGTATGCTAGCGTAGGCATCCCTTTCATCATCTTTATTTTCATAGATAATTCTGTAAATATTTTTACAAACGCAATTTTTTAATTTTCATTAAATAGTGGACCCCTGTCATTAGTAGACTGTAGAATATATTTTGATGACCTCTGCTTTCAGTTAGAACACCTGGTGAGGAGGTACATGTTTATCAAATGTTGGTGAATGCCAACAGGAATTAAATAAGCCTTCAAACATATGTGAGATGCTATAGCCTTGTACAGGAAAGGATATGTGTAGAAAGCAGTCTCTCTCTTTCTGCCTTCTAGCTATGAGCTCAATCTAGATATCACAATATTTATATTAAATCATGATACTACCGTTTCTGTTTAGATTTCACTAGAAAATCTGTTTCTGTCTGGGGGAAAAATTCAGGAATTTCAGCCTCCTGGGTCTCAACTCTCTAATGACTCACTGGAATACAAAATGACAATGATCTCAAATTCACAAGTCCTTAATTACCATTTTACATACAGTATCTAGTGTGGCTTCATAAAAAGCACACTCAGGGTGACCAAACTTATAATGGATGGCACAAGTATAGGAAAAAAAAAAAAATTAGGAGAGATAAGATACATAGAGGTAGGCCTAAGTGAATAAATGAAACATTTTTTCATTCACATTAAAACCAAAAAACAAGTTAACTTTTTTTTTCCCCAAACTTTCCATTTTGTTTCCTGCAAATATATGAGTCTGTGAGATTATTAGCATGACCACTCACCAATATAAATAGATCGGTAGGTCAAAATGTTTAAATATTCACAAAAAGCCAACATTACATCTATATTAAATATTGTATTCTGTGACAGATGAAGACATTGTACATTGGTTATGAATTATGCATGCAGTTATAATTCCTGCTATGTTAGCTTTATGTTGTAAATCATATGATTGATTTTTTTTTTTTTGTCATATTTAGGAAAATTATAAATCACACTGGAAAAAAATTACAAATTTTGAATACTCCGAAATAGGTTTCTAAACTCATGCTGTCACAGTACTTGGAGATTCAAGGCCATAACTATTCTACCACAGCTTTGACTTCAGTTTGCAGGAGAAATGGGGTTGCTCTGTGTCTAATGTCCACTGGTTCAGTAGTCAGTCTGAAGTCCTGCAGTCATAGCATTTAATTCTATTAATTTAAATATTAAAATGTAGTCAGCATAAGCCCTTCAACAAGTGGATTTCACTTCTTTCAGTCTGTAAGTGTTCTCATGGATAATTGTGCTGTAGGAAAAATAAATAGAAAATCAGCTACAGCAGACTGAAGAAATGCATCGCTACCAAATTTTGTTAAAACAGTTTAAATGTTACCTTTTAGGATTCAGTGTCAGAATTATAGTACCACAGAAGCAAATGAGAGAAATTTACATTTCCCTTAGAGCTATTGTTTCACACTGTCTGAGGATTCAGGCTATGTCTTCCACTGCTGAGAAATGATGTATTTTAACATCAAGCAATGTAAACTTATATAAATTAGTGAAAACAAAGAAAAGACAAATTTCACTTTAATGTTACTAGCTAAGGTTAACCTGCTAATAATGGCTGCATTTGCCATTATGTTGCCAAAATATAAAGACGAATCACATGATGCCAACAATGAAAGTGTAGCCTTTGCAAGAAAACACTGTATTCATTACCTGCTGCTCACATTGGAATCTTCCCTTCATAGTTCTACACTCACAAAGCCTGAAAGTGCCTTGCATTTTGGCTTTGTATTTTCTTTCATTTCTGTGAAAAGTGATCATTTTTATACCAAAAAGAGAACCAAAGTAAGTAGGTGAAGTGCTCAGATTTGGGGTTTGATACATGGGCAATTCCCATCTCTGCAGAGGCAATTGAGACTGATTGTGTGAGAAAGCCATCAGCTGTTGAGGGGAAGGCCAGATGAGTACCAAAACATTTCTATTGGCTTTTGCCCAGGACCTGGCCAATTGTGGATGAAAGCCAACTGGGTGATCAGCAGCAGGTGTCCTGCTTGTTAAGTGAACAAGATTTACGGAGGCCCTGCTTGCAGAGGTATTGGGAGAGTTTATGTGCTGGTGGCTGTATCAGGTAGAGGTTCCTTAGGAAGGATCCTCACTCTCCAAATGGTCAAGGTGATACCTAACTATGATCTCATCTGGTATTTCCCCCAGGGTGGCTTTGTGGGGGGTGCTAGGTTTGTTTCTTTCCTCTTCTTGATTGTACCACCTGCAGTGAGCAGTATTGTGGTTTTGTTTGTTCCACCCATTATTAGTCAAGCTATATTGTTTGTGTCCTCCATACTGTTTGAGTTTATGGTTTCCTCTGTTGTACCCACCACTGGCTGGGTTATGTTATTCTTCCGTCTCCAGAAAATAGATAATAAATCTACACTGATCTTTCTGCTGATAACCTTGATAGCCTTGTCTTTTCTGATGGGCTATCCATTTGGCAAAACAGTGGACTCTATGTAAAAACTTTTATACATATATTAAAAGTTAAATAATTTACTAGTACAAATTGCAACAAACTATTTCCATTAGTTACAGTCAAACCACACTTTTTTTTTTTCAGTTAGTCACTGTCTGCTTTATATGCTACCTCATGGCTAAATATTAATTGTAGAAAAAAATTGTAAGTTATCTTGAAGAGTGAATATGTCAAATTTCTTGTCTGGTCACAGACATCTTATAAATTCACAAATTTATACAAAAATATCCATGAAAAAAACCCAAAGTTTTTTAGTTTGACTTTTCCTACTGGACAACCAGGTGTCACTAAGCTGGAAAAGTGTTTTCAAGCAATGGACTTAGGCAGTTGATTCTGCGTAGTTCATCAAAATGATGAAGGGCACAAAATTCAGATTCCAAGTGTAATTACCTTGTATGAAAAGGCTCTTTCATCTAGTAGAAAGAGCAGACCAAGTCACTAAAAACTAAAGATAAGCTAAGAAATAAAGATTTCAGTTTTATTTTGTTTTTCTAATGGTGATTAGCTCCTGGAAAAATTTAACTGAGCAAGTGGCAATTTCACTATTGCCTGTAATACCTGCAGCAGAAATCATTTGGAGATTGTTTGTTTGCTTGCTTAACTGATCCCAAGCTGGCATAAAATTTGTTTCCAGACATAAGGGTGTGGAAATTCCCCTTCTCTGATAACTTAGATACTAAGTGTGTAACTTTGCGGAGCTCTCCCTTGCCATAAGGGTTTGGATAGTGTAGATAGATGGCTCCTGAGTGGTGCCTGACATGTTACTTGACTCAGAAAAAAGACTTAAGATAAAATTTTATGTACTTGTGTTATATGATGACCTAATAGTCTGGATAACTTAGGGATTTCTTTAGTCTTAACATTGACAAAATTCTATTGATATCTCTAGGACACAGAAATATAAACGAGGAACAGAATGAAACCCTACAGGAGTAAAAATATTCCTCTGTTCTTACAACACCAGTTCTGCAGATTTGTAGTCCCTCAACATATGCAGTCTTATCTACAATATTGTAATGAAATTAATTTTATTTGCATTCTTTTTACTTCCAGTGTCCACAATCTGTTTACTTACACTCCATACAACTGAGCTTGACTGTACCATATTTTACTCCATTTACTAAGCTTCAGCTGAATTGCTTAGCAAAATCCAGCCTGCTCCTCCTTTCACAGCTCAGCTGAGTCACTGGGTTAAACTGGTATACTGAAAGCCTCATTGACACAGGTAATCTTTACTGCTGATGGCGAAAAGCCTATAGGATGACATTAAAAAAAAAAAAAAAAAAGGCAGGATTTACACATGGGTGACTAAGAGGATTGGTGCCTGGCTTGTAAACAGTAAAGGTTAAATGTAGTGTATAACTTCTTACTATTATCTTAGTGACGTTTTCAGTATAAACCTTCAGTGTAAAAATGTTATCAAGGAAGTGTGACTACTGACTACAAGCTGAGCTCCTTAGGTACTGTTTATTTCTTGAGGAGAAAAATTTTCCCTGCTTGGAAATCTAGTAAGAAATTTTCAAGATGAAGGGAAGAAAGACAGTAAGAGTTATCCTGGAAGGAAATTAAAATGGAAGTCCCTCTTTTCTCTGTCTTTCCTACTACTCTGCATGTTATAGTGGGATGTTTGGAGGCATACTTTCTAAGACAGTCCCTAGCCACACAACCTTCACTCATGCCAAGCAGTTCATTTTAAAGCTGTGAGTTCCCTGACTGAGACCTGACTTAGCCATCCTTGCACAAGACTATGGGAGACACCAGGATGTCTCCTATATGCTACTAATTGCACCTGTTCACTCAAAAAGCTCTTAAGTAGTGCTCTCAGGTCTAACTGCGCAGCTGGAAGTGACTCCAGATCAAACTGTGCTGCAACAACCTGCAAAAGCTGAAAATGGTGAGTTCCTAGGAAGACACGTTGCAAGAAGTTCATGTGATATCTGTTTCCAAGACGCACACAGTTCATGCACCATTACAAGCTCAGCAGTTTCTTGAAAGGAAATGCATATACCTATAGAGTAGCACATAGATCTTTGGTGCAGGCTTTCACTAACAGAAAGTGGCTTGCATACATAGGTCCAAACTTATGCTTTAAACACCTTAAGACATTGTGTTAAACTACAGTGCAAGAGCTGAATGTAGTTCAGTGGCTCCTCTTTTTAATTAACTTAGATGCTCTGAAACAGCTCCTGTATCTGAATGTGTCTGTTGAATGTGGCTTTTTGAGTTAGCAAATGAGGAAAATCAATTAAGATGATGTGAGGAAAAAAAAATTATTCCTGTGTTGCAGAATTTTTCTTGCTCTGAAAACCAAGTGATTTTTATTTGATAGTCATCCTGAAGAAAAAACTTAAAAATGGGATATCAAATCCCTTCTCATAAGGAACTTGCAGCATAGAAAACTTTGCATTGTATCTATAGAAGAATGAATACATAAAGTCTAAGAAAGTCTTCTGGCAAGATACCTGAACTATAATAAAACTTGTATCTACAACAAAATATTCCACTAACAGCAGAGACTAATGAGAAGAGGTATTTTATTCCTGGCCCTGCCTGTGCAAAGATGAGTATTATTCTGAGATCTGTGGAAGCACAGAACAGAAAACAAAGAGAAAACAGCCCTGCACTTTTAACCAAATCTGTTTTTTGTATTTTGTCAGCAGCAATAACTATTTGACAATTGGATTTTAGTTAGACATTTCATTAGTAAACAAACAAAAAAACACACACAAATGCCATCACACTAGATAAAGATAGATTACTCTTTATGCAGCAGTTTCTGGTGTGCTAATAAAAGTAAATAGCGTGGTTTTACTCTACAGCACCCTCCCCCAGCTTCTTTCCTCCATTGCTTTATTTCTGTCACTGAAGTAATAGGATATGAACAGGAATATATGGAAAGACACTGGCTCAGTAAAAAGCTGTTTTCTTATGGAGCTAGTATTTTATTGTAGAACTACATTAAAAAAAGTAAAATGGAAAATGTGACAGTTTTGCAGCAGGTGTTGTACGAGCAAAGATACCTTTATTTTCTGCATAAATGTGAAAGCAAATTAAGTGTCTTTTGGTCAACTGTGAAGTGCCATTTGTAAATGGGAGTAACAGGTTCATTAGGATTTCTTTTCTGTTCTAATTCATTGCAAGTTTGCTTTTGTTTATGAAAATAGATTTGATAGCTAATCAGAGCATAGAGGTAGTATTCACTCATTGAGTGATATTTGGCAGTTTTTATTCACTCTTATACTTCATTGCATTTTCACTCTTGAAAACTCATTTACATAATCTCCGTATGGTCATTTCACAGTAACTGTATGTGGCTCTGGATATGCCAGCTAATAATTACCTCAAGCTATCTGAGAATACCTGCCTACACAGTGGCTATACAGTTATTTCTCAATATTCAAACTCTAGACTGAAAGCCCTCTGACTGGTCCAATACTATGAAATGTCAGGCTGTTTACTAACAACAAAGACAGTGCCTCTGCTTCTCAGCCCCTGCAGCTGAAGCAGAAAATGCCAGTGTTTACTTAAAGAAGGGGGAAAAAAAAAAAAAAATTTCTCCTTCCTCTGTGCTTGGTCCTGTGGCTGGTGGACTGAATAGTAGTTTTTGTCATTGATTTCAGTGGGAATCAAATCTGACTCTCTTTCTCATCCTTTTTATGCCCCATCCTGTTGCACTTCAGGAAAATTCTTTACAGTTTTATGACAAGTATTGTAGAAATAATTTCTATAGATAAGATCCTGTTGTATTTCCTCATCTACTGGCTTACTTTAGGCTTCCCATTGTCTCTTATACAGAACCATGATGTACATGTCTGTATATCTGAACACATAAGTTTGCTAGAAAAGTAAGAAATGAAGCAGGAATTTGGAACTTTTGTAGGCCAAAATCTGCAGGTATTTTTACCACAGCATCCCAGCTTCCTCAAGCTTTGTTCACTACTTTCCAGTATTACTGTGACACAAGATGGCTTATCATGAGACTGTTTCCTTTTTGTCAGTAGAGTTTGGATTAGATAAGTATGGAAAGGGGCAAAGGCAAATTATGAAAGGCAGGACTTTCCTCCCCTTCCTCCTTAGCAACCACATTTAAAAAAGCCACTGACTTTAATCACCAGTTACAGGGTATTTAATTGCACAGGGGTTTAGAATTTGGCAGAAGAGGTGAAAAATTTCCAAGTGAGGATAAAGGAAAAAACAGAAAAGCCTATATAAAAATGCAGGGCAGAAAAAAGCTGTTTTCTTTGATATTTTACAGAATACACAGGAATATCATTTGGATAAAGATTAAATACTGAGAAAGTCTACTGTGCAAATAAGGGATTTCTCAGGGTTGCATGTTTGTCTGCTATTTAATTGTTTTTGATTTTTGGTTGAGATTTCTTTTCAAAAAGAATGATGTGATCTAAAAAGAGAGGACACGCTTAGTTCAGTTATAGCTTTCATATAATTACTACAAACTAATGCAAATTAGACTGTAGGTCTGCTCAATGTACATTTCTGTGCTTGCCAAATTATGTTTGGCAGTGTGGTCAAGCAATAACAGATGCACACTGTGCCTAGTTTTCTCGGGCTGTTCAATAATTAGGAGGGCCATGTATTATAATAAACCACATCCCCTTGGCTGAGATTTGTATGCAAATTGCACACTAATTCACTTCCAAGTTTTTTGGAAGCATACCAAAAGACATGAAAATTAGGGAAATATACTATTTACTTCGGGAAATGTGTTTAAAACTAAATAAGGCTCATTTGTAAGCCGTGTTCATCTATTCCATCCTTGTAAAAAAATTAACAATTGGTTCCCTTTCCTTTACACTCTTTAGTTTAGGTCTAGCACAGAGCACCTAATGTGACACTTCTGCAATGTTCATGGCATCTCTATTATTCTTGAACTGAGAGAGTATAATATAAAAGACAGTTACTCTGCTTTGTATTTCTCTAAGGTATTGCTGGGGCTGAGTGGATGATACCAGTTCAATGAAAGACTTGAATCACACTGCAGTCCAAGTTCTTTGCAATCAGTAGAGTTGTAATGGTGTGCTGTTTATAGCAGAAAATTTGTCTTTTGAAAGGGCTGAGGATTCTTTACCCTTAGCTATTATACAAAGGCTGAATGGACAGATTTCCTGGAAATAATACCTAATAAAGGAAATTCTAGGAATTCAGCAATGTAATGTAGTTACAGGGATAGATGTAACTACACCCGTCTCCAAATACTGCAGAAACAGAAAATGAAAACAATTAAACTTATTGCTACACATATTAACAGGTGAATAGTGTTCTTGAAAATCGTTTAACAGTAAGCTACCTTGCAGTAACAATTAACACTCTTAAATGGAGAAATATAATTGAACCTTAAATTGGTGTAATAAGAGATGCATCTCTTGTGTTTATTGCCTACTAATTGTATTGTGATTGCACTAAAGAGACAGGCTCCCAGATTAGGACTCCTCTGTACATGCTCTATACAAACTGAAAAGAAGTCAGTGAAAATTGCAGAAATCAGAATGTTTTCCTGCAGTAGTATTTAAAGTTTTTTGCTTTGAGAGATCACAGAACATAATTTTGTAAATCTTTCCAAGTATTTTAAATTTTATAGTGATGTTCAAGCAATCCTTTGCAAAAAGACAATGAGGCAAAACAATGCTTGCCAAAAATATAAAAGCCCCTTTCAATATATTGTGTACTGCCAGCATAGTTTTAGTGACTACAGTGTGATTTTGACATAGGTGACTCCAGTTGTAAACTAACTCACACGGGCATTGGCACAAATCTTTACTATAAAGCAAAAGTCAGTATATTACTGAAGACATCTTAACTATTTAAAATTTAATAAAACAGAAATACAGGCATAATGGCCGTAGGCAAGTGGCCTAGGATTAATACATGCAGCTATGGCTAGACTGCTATGTATGTCTGATTTACAGAGTTTTATAGTAGGTGGGTTTTAGGTGTTTCTTAGGTGCTTATAATTGTGATTATATCATCACAGCCAAACAGAATAGCAACTAAATTTCAGCATGATGAACACAGAGTTAAGTACATAAAAGCAGTTTTGGCAAAAGTATTGTTCATTCCCTGTGCTGAAGTTGAAAACAGGCTAAAGACTAAATGTGGTAAAGCAGCTGAAATGTAAACTTATTTGAATCGCTTAAATTAGGGACTATGAAGAGCTTTATGTGAATTTTTCAAAAAATAACTTGTTGAACAATTTAGTAGCAGACAAACCTCAAGGCAGGTAAGACCTCCCTAAAACACATTAGTGGAAACATTCTAAGGTATTTATACGTAATGATGTCCCCTGAAGTAGTTGTAAACTCTCAGGAAAAAAGATCTAGGAGTTATTGTAGACAGCAAAATGAAGAGACTTTGTTCAGTGCTGAACTTTTTTTTTTTTTTAAAAAAAAAGCAAATAAGATGTTATATTATCTTAAGCAGAGAATAGAAAATAGAAGATTACATTTCCCTTATATAAATCAATGGCACGTTGATTACTGCATTCAGTTAGACATCTTATTTTAAAATGACACAAATGAGAAGGTGATATGAAGTACAATGAAAATGACAAAGGTGTTACTTTCATAGTCAGTGAATGATGTCAGCCTCTCCAGAATCATAAGTGACTAAGTGGAAAATGCTAATCCCAATTTGATAGAACCATCCCTAGAAAGCTATCCCTTTTCCTAACATTTATTAGATGCAAACCAATCTGGTTTTTAGCATTTCTGAGAGACTGCTTCAGCATGCTGCCAGTGTCAATTCAGGAAAATAGAATGATGATAGAGAGATATTGGACTCCCATCATTTTGTCATGTGTGTACTTATCGTAGATGCAAAGTATGTGTAAATCCAAATCAACACTTGAGAAATAAGATAATTTCCATTTTTAATGCAGGATCTTTCTCCAAAATTTGTCTTTTGACTTAAACTTCTGAGTATCCCTAGCTTGTCACATTTTCTTGCAAAGGAGGGTTAGGGGGAACCTGAAGTTTTGAGGGCTTGCTGGTGGTGAGAATTATTCCTGCTTTCATGCGGGTTTTGCTATTGTTTTTAAAGAAACAAAATCACTGAGGTCAGTTAACATTTATTAATTATTTTATTATTGTGAAGTGATGAGGGTTGCTTCTGAACTGCTCAAGACAACAGGATATATACATAGTAGCTTCCCTAGACTTGGAGAAGACCTGTGAAAACATCGTTTGTGCGTATCTATGTCTGGTGAAGCAATACATGTGCATGGTAAATATTGAAAATAGCCCAAGAGCTGCCATTAATTTGAATTGATCTGAAATCATTATCTAGAACTGCCAGGAAATTGAAAAATGAGTCATTTCCACAACTCTTTTTTGAGATACTCTGCATCTTTTCAGGAATGTACAGGAACATTGTTGTCATCACTGCTGCTAATTTCGATAGAACGTTAATGCATTCAGGATGAAAGAAAGCACTTAAAATAGGGTGCCACTCCACTCAGAAGAGGCTTTAGTAATACACCCAGTTATCCTCCTCCTCTCTGTGGTGAACACAATACATGAAGTCTCTCTGGAGTGTTATTGAGTAAAATAGTCTTCTAATAACATTAAGTAAACTATACATCAAGTTGTGTAAACTTATATAATGCTAAATGTATAACAAAACTTTGGATATGGGGCAGACCAAACACATTGTCAATTGTCTTAGTTTTGCCAGCTATGATCCTTCAACAGTTGACAGCTTTTGTGATTTTTTTTTTCAGTCTATTGTACTAGAGGTGATAGGGTTATACTGGCATGTATTCCATATCTGTCAAATGGCTGTCTGCATTTAAAGCTCAATGATCTCTGAAGATTCCTTCTAGTCAGTACTCCTACACCCCTTATCAGAATTTTCCTAGAATAACATCACCTCTGCTGTAGTGTCAGGTGAAAAACAAGGTAAATTAACTAATTTCTCTACATTTGACTCATATGACACCTCAACACCATTAAAATGATCACTATGACTTACTGTTTTCCTTATCAGAGTCTCCCTTAAGAGCTCTGGTAAGTTAGAACTAAAACCAAGCAATAATTTTTAATTAATTGTCTTAAAGAAATCTTTTTAAAATTTGTAGCGTTCAGAATTTTCAAAGAAAGATGGGAACATTTATTTTCAAGTATTTTCAGTTGAAAACTTATTTTCCCAGTAGTCCACTGAAAATTTTGGATTATAAAGTTTTGCTGGAAAAAGATGGAGACATTATTATGTATATTCATATTTACTTTCCTGTTAATTTCTGTTTTCTGTTGCAGAATAATGGATTTGGAATACTATCCCAAATGGATTAATATTCCAATAATTATTCTGTTTGGGAAGTTTGACATCTTTATTTGTTTAGACGGTGGGCAACATGCTTTGTTCAAACCTGGTAATGCTCTAGGAGTGGTATAACAATTAAGGATAAATTGTTCTCTTGCAAGACATAATGTCACCCGTGTGACCTGTTTCAGCTCAGAAAAAATATCATTTCTATAGTATTACTCAGGAAACCCTTTGTCTAGTGACCCTTATTTGTCATTTATACTACAGAGCTCATACCAGTAGCCCTTTTTGCTCAGATATGAAATATCATTTGTGTATTTACCAGTGTCACAAATTAATCTTACTATGTTACTCGCTTTCTCCTTTTGCAGTTGTCCTGCAATCCCTAGAAGAGCCAAAATCCAACTTTCTGACACTGTCACCTGACAGATGTAGGACAAGACAGATGAAAAAGAGTTTCTCATTCGTATCTGTTCTTCCTTGGTAATATGGACTGTGGGAAAAGATCATAGCTAACTGGGAGGAAAGTTTAAACATAACTTACTCACTGGAGGAATGGTGTGACAAAAGACTAAAACAATTGCCATGAGAGAGAGGCTGATTATCTTTTATTCTTTTATGGAGTAAAAAAAACAGCAAAGGTATATGCACCATTCAAAGCCTACGAAGTACAAGCTTATATATGATGTGAGAGGAATAGTCTTGCATTGCTCCTGGTACACTACTATTTTATCACTGGCATTTCTAAGATGTGATGCCTCACATTTTCTCTCTGGCATAATGATTTTAATTGCTCCGTACCAGGAGTACTGTTTTACAAGGGAGTGTGATGGACTGCTCCGAACTGTCCTACAGCTGGACAGAAACATGTTCAAATTGCCGTCAGGGTTGTAGCAATATCTACCTGGGATGGGCTGGAAAGAAGATGGTCTTTCACTCCTATCTAGTGTTCCTTCGCGTTCCTCTGTGAAAAGACTATTTTCAGGAGCAGGTTTAGGATAATAAAACTTACTGTCCTGAGTTGTCTCCCTGCAACCTAGACATGTAAATATAACCCCTCGCAGACTTATTGAGAACTATTTCAGTGTTTTCCACAAGCTATTTGAGGTAATTTTTGGTCTAAGTTATCTTGTTTTTATGGATGCCACTGCAGCTTTCTCTCCCCACAGACTTCATGTACAATGCGCCTGGATTCCAGTAAGTTGCTGGGCTGGTGCTAAAGCAACCAGTCAGTGTTTTGATGCCTGAAAGTCTTTTGCAGTAAAGTTTTATATCCTCAAGATTTTGACCACCCTTCCAATTTTAAAGCGGGGTAAAGCTATCTCAAAAGTGGTTACAAAATCAGGGGACACTTTTTGTTAACTGAGCTGTCATTTTGGCCCAGTTTCAAGTCCATGGCAAACTCAATGAAAAAATATTTCATCATAAAACACACAACGTTTACAGAGTCTTAGCATGGAATATACATAAGAACATGAGGTCAATCAGTGCTTCTTTCACAGAGGTTAAAAAAAAAAAAAAAAAAAAACAAACACAAAAAAACCCCTAACACCACCACGAAACTACCACCAACCAAAAACCCCAACCTAGCAGAGGGTTAATTTAAAACTAAGAAGAATCTACTTCAGGCAGTAACATTTTTTAAACCTTCCCTTATAATTTTGCTTATCAAGGAGTGCCCTTCTGGTATATCAACTGAGCCAAGACTGAGTTCTCAAATACTATGATGGCTTCTGTTAATTAGATAGTTTATCTGTGATGAGTTGTTGACACTGAGATGATTTGTGTTAAATAATTTTAAAATATTCTGTGGGGCACTAACTTAGAAGCATTGTTTGTTCATATTCCAGGCCTCTGCTTCATATTTTTTTTTTTTTACAGCCCTCAACAGAAATGAAGTTGATGCTTCAGCAAACTTCTTTAAGTCAGAACAAGTAATATTGCAAAGATATTTTGAGTAACTGGAAATCTGGGTAATAATTTTGTCTTTTTATACTCTGGGCTTTACTTTAATGCCATAAAATCTGAAGAACAAAAACAAAATCTGAATTTTGGTAATATTTAAATAGACTAACTTTGATAGTTTAGTATTTCTTAAATATTTCTTGTGATGACTTGCCACCCATAAATACACCTTCAGTCCTCCAATCCCAAGCAAAATGCAGGGAAGACTGGCAGAATGTGACACCTCTTTCCAATACAGTGCTATATTTCTCTATGTGGTCTGTTTTTTGGTGGGCTTTATTTTCCTGGGAAAAGTGAACAGGCTGAGTTTTAATTGTGAAATACATTGTTTGTTACAGAAATCCACACACTGTACTTCAGTAATGCTCACTAAGTATTACACTGTTTGAGATGAAAAAAATTTTAAGGCTGCATGTGGATGAACCAAGGGTAAACATAAGTAGGAGGTACTCTGGCACCATAACAGAAACACATCATTATTTGCATTATTTGTTCCTGTACTCCATAAATTAGTTTTCCCCTCCGCTCTTGCTTCTCTGTTCTTACACCTTCCCCATTCCCATTTCTCTCTACTCTTCTCTTTCCTATTCTGTTTTTCAATAAAAATTATACCCTTCTTCCTGACTGTTTTTATTCACTTTTCACATTTGCCTCTACTGTCTTTCTAGTCTTTAAGCCCCAAATGCTCCCTTTTCCTTCTCTACGCCCCATCCTTCCTGAGTGGGAGTGCTGCCCATGCCGCTATAACACCTCAGACTCTGTTGTGATCTCCATTCTGCATTTGCACATGGATACAATCCCCTAATTGAGAGACTTTTTTTTTTTTTTTATTAAAAGCATTAGACATTTATATGTAGGAATAACACTTGCAGAGACATTCTCTAGGTTAAAAGTTAAAAGGGATGTCAATCATCATACTTCAGAACATAAACAGATTGCCAGCGTGGGTTGAAAAGGAATTTTCCCCACATAAAATCATAGAAGTCTGCGATTGAAAAGAACTAATAGGTCAACTAATACATCTACCTGCCAATTCAAGCTTTTTCCCCACCACGTATTTTGATGTTCCTTTGACCTCTCCAAAATCTCAAGTGACTGGACTGGTAATGTTTACCCATAGAGACTATACAGTCATTTACTGCAGCTAGTTTGCTCTCCAGATTTTTTTCAGGTTCTTAGTCTAAACTTTTTTGTTACCTTCATCCCACTAGTCTTAATGACACTCCCATCTATCGTATGAAATAAAATTTCTCTCCTGTCTTATTTTTTTTTTTTACACCTTTCCAATAAATATAAGTTGCTGCATGGCCTCTTTGATGATTTAACCTAACATATGACTTGCCTTTAGCTAAACAAACCATTCTTTTCAGCTTCATCTCTGCTTGTAATGATACCTCTGCAACTCTAACACATGAGAAGAATCACCTACACCATGACTGCATGCAAATTAGAGCTTCTGAATACACATAAATAGATTTGTCAACAAAAATATCCATATATGCGGTACCTTGACACCTATTTAAAATGAATGTGCAGCTAACTCTAGTAAAGCAGCTCTTTCTGCTATGTGAACATTTCTGTGTTTCTCTGTTCTTTGTTCAGGAAGGAAGATAGCTTTCCAAATCAGGTCTCTGTCTCTTCAGTGGTACGTCTCTTCCTGGGCCATTTATAAATCATTCCACAGACCACTAAAATTAAGCAAAGGAGAATGTTCCAGCAGGTTTTAAATCTCTCATATCCTAGCTTGCAAACAAAGGGAAGATAAAAAAAATGCACAGGTAACCCAGATACAGGCAGGGGAATACTTTGCCTGGATCTTTAAGGGACACAGTCTTGCAGATGTGACAGAAGACAGGGTAAGAAAGCACTGCATTGCTGTCCAAAAGTATCGCATGTAAGTATTCTGTTATTTGTGGGATTAGTAACAGACCCAAAGAACTCTTCTTGTACTTGGGGTTACTGTTACGGCACCTAGGAGACAGCAAGGAAACAGGGCATCAACCCTTAATGCAAACAGACTTCAACTGCTATCTCCAGTTTCTATTTTCCAAGACACACATAACTCCACTCTTCCAAAACTCATATAGTCTTTTTTTTCTAGGGCTATGGCTTTTGACAGTGTAAGGCTATGGAGATATTTTGAAAGTCTTGTGATGAGAGTCCAAGCAGCTATCATCAGGTGGAAGTGGCTAGCGACTTTCACCCCACTCCCTACCCCTCAAGATCCTTTCAAGCTTTGTTGACCGAAGGAGGTCAGTGGGTCTAGGCTGTTTACATACCAAAAGCAGATTGCAGTGTTTCTCCTGTAAAAGTATTCTAAAAAACCACAATATAGAGCTCCCTATTGTAGGCCAATTTCTATGATATTTTTAACAAACAAGTAGGTAATATACTTAAAACATGGGTGAAGAAATGGATACTACAAAGTATCATAACTAAACACATTTCTGTAAATCTGTTTCTTTACATCCTTTGTAGATTAGTGTAAACACAATTAATTAATCATGAAAAGCAACTCATACAGAGTAGAAGCAGGATTTTAGCTTCCAAAGCAACTTCTCTGCCAGACCTGAAAAATCTTATTCATTGTCAAGCAGTGTCAGTCTTCTTAGCCAGCCTTTGATACCATGAGGTGCAGCAACCAAGAATTGCAGCAGTCTGCCTGTTTTTTGACATGGATACAGGATTGAAATATACTGGGCTATTTGCACCATCTGGTACATGCATTTCAGTTGAATGAAAGCAGATGAACTCCTGGGCACTTTGGTGATGAAGCACCAGGAGAAAATGAAACAAAACCCAAGAGACAAAAAAGTGTTAGTGAGGAAAAGAAAGCTGAATTGATCTCATTTCTGGACTATGTAGGGCCATCTTCTAGGCTTCCTCACAGTTGACATGGGACTATATGTTTGACTACTTGCATGTTTGAAATACGAATGCGTTACAGTAAGAAAAATGTTCTAATGATCCTTTTTAGTTTTGAAATCTAGGGATCTATAAATATGTATATATCAGAGTTGCTGTGATCATGATTTGCAGCTGTCAATCAGTTTGCCTTTATGGCTGTAAAATTTAATTTCACTAGATTTTTTTGTGTACTCTTCTAAAAAGAATAAAAGTCTACTCCACATCTCCACATTTTAGACAGAAGAGTAAGATTAACAGTATGCTGAGAGGTGTCACATTCACATTAACACTGATGTGTGAACCAGTGGTCAAATGGCAGATTACATGTCTGTCACAACACATCAGGGCAGTGTTCCAGTCTGCCAGCTTTACCCTGCCCAGCTTCTTCAAACAAAGAGTTCTTCCGAAAAATGTAGCACAAAAAGAATGTTGAGCCTTTGGGGGAAAAAGAAGTCTGTCTCACGGTCAAGCTTTTTCAAGTCTTAGTAACATCAAATGGCAGAAGAGGTTACTCACAGTCACATAACCTTGCAGGTTCATGGATGTCTATAACACAAATGTTGCATATGTGGCCTTATCAAAGATTTTCTGCATGATAACTGTATTACTGAAAAAGTACTACGACTGACATATTTCAATTTGGAGAAAGGATGCCAAGGCTAGAAAAACTCTGACCCAGTTCCAAGAGAAAAAGTAAGTTTTTAGAATATCATTTGAAGCAAGAAGTTCCAGTTTATTGGAAATGTCATGAAAAATGTCTTTCTCCTTTTGTCTTAAGGACAGAATTTTATTTTTAAAGCAGATAATTAATGAGATGCTTGGTTTCTTATATAGCAAATAGTCACACCTGGAACTGAAGTGACTTTTTTAGTGCGTAATGATGTCTGAAGCCAATACACATAATGAAGCAGAACACATTTTCAATCCCTTGGGATGTTTTAATACACTAAAAGCAAAATTTTAGATTAGAATTGTAATATTGTTTGCAAAATCAGAAATACTTTCTCAGGGTTTAAAAATACTTCCTAGAGGGTTGTGAATATCATGCTCACTTGAACAGTGCCTGCATTCTTACATGCTGTAAGTCCCTAAAGATCTTCTCATTTTCCCGGAACTTAAATTGTTGTTTCAGCAATATTCTCACTGTACTGGAAGCACAAAATGAAAGACATCAAGGCTAAAACATTGAGAATACTTAAATAACAGAAAATTTAAGTTCTATTTGCAAGAACTCTCAAGTTACATAGGTCTTCTTTACCACATAAAAACATGTCTGCTGAAGAATATTACCAAAATACTATATTTGCAAGTAGTTGGCTTATGAGCCAGTATTTGGACACAGCCCAAAATGAGTCATTAAGTATTAAGTATTGTCTTGGCTCATGTCTTAAATGTTAATATGTGTTTACTACATATAGTGGTCTTGATGATAACCTCCTACAACTTTTTAAGCATTGAATACTGGAATCGCTCCTGATTTATACAAAAAAAAAAGAACTGGAAGATGGAATCTATGTGTGGAAAGGATATTGAAATATATATATGTATGTTATGTGTGCATCTTCAATATGCTATGTATACTCTTACAATATAGAATACATATTATACATTCTATAAATATTGCATATCCATAAATAGAAATATAGTACTCCTTATATAGTGATTATTTGGATTTCTACATTGATTATGCATGGATACCCATTTCCATACAAACTGTTGCAAAATTTAGTCCTTTGTATCATCATTTAGCTAAAAAGCTCTTTTCTACTCCTGATTTAAACCACTGAAAAATAGCTATACCTTCCAAGAGCTCTGAATTTATATAGTGCGTACACATTCATTTAAAACTAATATATTATGGTAATATGAAGGAACTTTTATAATTTTCCCTTTTCTAATTATAAATTATTATAAAAAATGGAAAAAAATATACCACTACTTTGTTAGTGAAATGAGGTTCAACAACATTCAGATGAGCCACAGTTCAGTTTGTCAGGCTTGGCTTCACCATTTTTTTTCTTCCCGAGACTATGAACCTGCTGCTACTGTCATAAGATGTAAAGTTTATTTCTGTAAACATTTTGCTTCTCATTTCTGTATGAATGGCTCTTATGTCTTGAGGCATAGAAACGTTACTTTCTGTGGATTGAATTTAGGCTTCGCAGGAATAACATAGGTATGGCATGTCACAAGTAGAAAATGTAATTAGAGGGTCTGAATTCCACCTTTAGCTATCTTCTTTCTAACTCACTTAAAGTCACTTAAATAACTATTCTTAAGCAAAGGTCTCACTGTATGTTACAGCACTATACATAAAAAGCAACTATAGTTGTGCAGCACAGCGTGGTGTTATAAATGATACAGCAGTGTAATATTTTACATTCAGAAAGTAGATAAAAAACGGCATAACAGAAATGAAATGTTTTAATGGTTATTAATTTTATTCCAATATTCAAAGACAGATAATATTAATGAAATGTATTTTAAGCTCTCATAAATACACACTTGAGTTATGTAAAAGAAGTACTAGAAAAGTGTCTAATAGTGTGGTAGGAAGTAAAGAGGTATACTTATATGAAACCATTTTGAAGAAAATTGGAGCTGATACATGGAGTTTATAACCTCTGAAGAACTTTACTAAAAATAATAATAAAATAGTACTTACAAGTAGAATTGTCATAAGCATTTATTACTGGTTAGCTCTGTTTCTTTTAAGTTTCATGCACATTCTCAATAATTTCTGCAGAAGCAGAGTTTCTTGAAGTGTAGGACGAGATTCATGGGCAGGGTTATGTTCTTAAAGTAGCAGTAAGGCATCTAAATAAAGCAACAATATTTTATTCTGTAGCATTCACAAAATCTTTACTGAATGGATGCCTTTAAGCCTCTAGAGCTGCTCACCACCTACATTTTTTGCAAACACTATTCCTGTAATGTTGTTAGACACATGCTGAACAACCTATACTTTCAAAACAACACAAGAAGTATCAATGAACACTCCAAGCGCAATGTAATTCACAGATTAATTCCACAACTGTATCTGTGGATCCTGAAAGTATTGCCTATGCAAGCTGTCAGTTACAGACTGAAGTGATTTAAATTATCCTTGTTAAAGGTTTGGTTTTGCTTCTGTAGTTCATTACAAAAATGATTTACACACATGGTATTATTATAATATAATGAGTCTTCTGTTGCTTATTTTTGACGTCTAGGATAAGAAAAATGTACCAACGTTCCAGTTATTAATAGAATTGGCCTATCTTTATGAAACTCAAAGACCAAACTGCCGTGATTGTTGGAAAAATTTGCATCAACTCCTACTTTAATCTTTAAAATGATGCAGGTATTGTTTTGGATCTAAATTCTGTGAAGTCAAGTATAAACCTGCAAGTCTGTTTTTATGTAAGCGCAGATAAGCAGTGTTTAACCTATCTTTGTTTAAAAGCCTTGCAGTAAAATGCATGATGACTACGCACACTATCAAAAATATTCTTTGACCGACCACATGCTGTGTAAGGGTACCAGTGAAATACTTCATAAGCAGACAGAATGCAAACATTCACAAACACACAAACCACTAATGCCATAAACAACCTCACGCACAGTACAAACAAAATGCATGCCAAGAAACCTGTTTAAAATTTTGTATTATAGAAAAATACACTTTCAATGTCTGAAAATTTGACTACTTATTATACAATAAACAAAAGCATGCAAAGTCCATGATGGCCTTTGAATTAAAATTTTGCCAAGCTCTAGGGACTATTTATTATTTATGTGAATAATAAATATATAAGATCTTTAGGGTAGCTTTTCTGTTCTCCATGCATAACTCAGCCAATATAAACAGATGACGTATACATGACATGATCACGTGTATCCCACATGCTTATCACATTTATTAAAAAAACACAGTAATTATTAGATAAGGATTTAGGTATTCAGCAAATAAGCTGAATCACAGAACCAATTTACTGCTGATTCAAATCAACTTACATCCTTTGCATCTGTAAGTAAATTCACTTTGTTCTTATTGGACCAATTACAGTGCATATGAGAACTACAGCCATGCTTTGAAGACACCTAAGGCCTCACAATGGCATCACAAATCCAAACACTGCAGTACCTAATGTGGCACTCTGCTGCCAAGTGAAACCCTTAGCCCACGCTTGGCAGGCAGACTGGCTGCAGAAAAATCTGATTAGGGTTTATGTAAATCAAAAACAGACACAGTTGCTGTTAAGTAGGAAAAGAAGAAAATCAGACCCCAGAATCTGTCCCTCAGACTGAGTTAGGTCTATCAGTTCAGTCTGTATGCTAGAGTTTATTCTGAGGTCACTCCCCTCCAATCTCTTTTGGAGGAGGTTGTGAGTTAGGACTGATTTACCACCCACCTTTAAGATGGGAATGAAAAAAGATGTAATTTCATGAAAACTGCTCTCAGATTCTTCCTACATCCTTTTCCTACTTATGTGGCAAACAGCAGCACAGTGTTGTGGCAGGCTTTGCACTACGTTTAATGGATGGCCAAATATGTAACTACTAATTTTAGTCTCTTCCTTGCTGGAGTACCTGAGTTTGACTTTTTTTTCTTCTTCTCACACAGATGTTCATGTTCACAAAACCTGCAAAAATGTTGTGAACTTTAGTCTTCTGAAAAATTCAATTACACTGACCAAATGTTTACAGAAAAAAATGTGGCAGAAGAAGGCAGATAAAATGATGGACTGATAGCATGCGTGTTATTTCTTAAGGCTGAACCAGCTCTATGCCAATAAAGTGCCTAGCAGGACACAGGATAGAGCTCACTGAGAATCAGAAGTAAATCAGAGAGAGCTGATGCATTGAAGTGCTGAGGTTTAAACCCCCAGCCCTGAATGAGGGTTGGCATATGGATGATGGCCACAACCAGGCAAGAAAGACCCTCCCTGATTGGTTTTCACCCAGGATCTGGCTAGCCTTGGGTGGGAACTGATTAGGAGATCACCACCAGGTGCCCCTATATTTCACATTAACTTTGAGGTGGGGCAAGAAGCCATCTATAAGAGCTGACCGCTTGCAGGGGGGTCTTTTTATGTAGTGTATGTGTTGTGTGGGGGTTCCAGGTATAGGAAGGGCTCCCTGACTCTTCGTGGCAAGTGGACTTCTTAGGACACCAGGGCCAGAACATGAAGCTGTCTCTGAGTCCCTCTTCTGTAACTGGGCTTATGGGCTTGTTGCTACCATCTTCCATAGCTCCTTGTCCAGCTTACTCTCTTCTTCATGTACCCTGTGGTGGGTGAGTGCATTGACTTGTTCTTCCCTCTGGTTGTCTGGCACTTTGGATCTCTGATGTGTGATGTGAGAGTGGAAGGAGGTGTTTGGCTGCTAGTCTGCTTGCTAATGATAATATGACATATTGGGCAAGTGGTTGGCAGAAGACCGTGCTGAGAAGAGAGGGAAAGTCCATGTGCAACACAAATCTGACCATAGGTTCACCAGGCTTCCTAAGCCATGGCTGCTAAGTAATAGTGAGGTAAATCATAGAATCATAGAATCATTTAGGTTGGAAGGGACCTCCAAGATCATCAAGTCCAACCACCGAGCCACCAGGGCTCCAAAGTCCTCTGCCAAAACAGATCAGAATCTGTCAGGGTTGGAAGGGACCACAAGGATCACCCAGTTCCAACCCCTCTGCCATGAGCAGGGACACCTCCCACTAGATCAGG
>NW_008632922.1:2920-18179 GCF_000691845.1 Merops nubicus | reverse complement strand
AATGGTTGGACTTGATGATCTTGGATGCCCCTTCTAATGTAAAGGATTCTATGATTCTATTCAGCCTCAGCCAGATGGAATTTACCTCAAGCATGCCCACAATCATGGCTTAAGGATCCTAGAAGCCTTAGAGATGTAACCCTAATTGCCATGGAAGGTTTTGAATATAGAAAGTAGTGGCAATCACAGTAGAAAAAAAGTGCAGAAGTATTGAGCTGTGTTACTTTGTCCTGTTTTTACCCAAAGGTTCATCGTAAGTTCATTATCATAACTATGATAGGCATTGTTACAAATTTTATTTAGGCTTACTACAGATATATTTTACCTTAGTAGCACAATATACCTCAAGAAAAAGATGTATAGTTCCAAAATTTAGAAGACTAAAAGTTAGAGCAGAGACAAAGATGGGAACTTACTTCCCCATAATCATATAGGTGTGGAAAGCCTACTTTGCTGGCTCCCACGATACATCCATCAGATAACATTCCTTCCTGAAAATAATATTGTATATAAAGCAATTTCTAGTTTATTTGTACTTTCTCTGCCTCCTACATGCATTTGAAATTACAGGTTAAAATATATTTACAATTGCACAGATCAAGGAAAAATATGTTTTCATGTAAGTAATCCCAAAATGTTGAACAATACAAATTCTACCCCAAAAGATTCTGAATGATCAATAACAAAGAGTTTAATAATAATTTTAAAATAATATTCACTAGGCAAGTTTGTTACTTCTCATAAAAGACAATTTAAATGTGTCTGTAATCACACTAAGGAGAAAAGGAATTATAATATCAAATTTTAGCCTTTAATATCCCCAGAGCACAATTATTCATATGCACCCAAATTCATGTCATACCTATTTTAACTGCGCAAAAAAAAATCTTCATTTAGTCCTAAATCCTGAACAGATTAAGGAGCTTCTAAGACTTAGGCTCTTGCTAGCATTCAATGTGGATGTAAGAAAGCACCAGTGTGCAATGTACAAGCTGCCTTTAGCTTTGATCTCTCATGACTAACACCTACAGCAATTAGAAAATCTTTTACCAAAGGGGGAAAAAAAAAAAAAAAAATCAAAAATCTGAGCTTGTCCCAATCATCAGAACATAAGAAGACAGGGCTGATGTGTAACTTCAACCTCCACTGAGCATCAAATCATTACAAAGTAAAAGGGAGAGAAAGGTAAAAAGAACATCTGAATTAGTAGATAAAGATTAGAAAAGATTAGAAATATTAAAAAAAAAATATTTCCATTGTAGTATGTAAAGAAAGTTAATTAATTTTCTAAAATAACTTGATTTGATGGACAAGAAAGCATAAACTACATTTACTGTCTAAATTCTGCTGCAAAAGGAGTGCTAAGAATGTAGAAATACACATTTCAGAAACACTTCATGGGAAATATTATCATGTATGAGGTTTTATCATATATAAACACATAACCATATACATTAGTGACTAACAGGAGGAAGTGTTGAATGTCACTGAGATGAGGTGCTAGTACAAAGCATTACCATAACCATGCGTTCTATACAGTAAGCCTTTCCTCAACAACAGCTGTTTCTGCTGCTGTGGCTGCCTTTGCTTCTATGAAATGACCAGAACATATGTCTATCTGTCTGTGCCATAGTAATTTACAATATATTTTATGCTTTATGTAATTCTTACTTATCAAAATAGTAGAAATCTAAGAAATATATTTACTCAGCTTCTCTTTGCAAATATCTAAGCTAGTTTTCAAGTAGCTTGTTCAAGCACAGTGTGGTCCAAGTGCCATGGCAGTGCTGTAACCCAGCTTCCTGGGACTGCATCATTTGCTGATGGAATTTTGTGCTTGCATATTTACACTGATGGCTGTACCCGAGAAATTCAATTTACAGCTGAATCAGTACACACAATCTGCAGTCATTTTCACAACTTGTTTATAGACAGCACCCTCAGAGATACTTCTTAATTTGGACAGGATACAATATATGCTGAACTCAAGTATTTAAAACCACCTATTCCCCTAGCAATACAGCAATATAGTTCTAAAATGCAATTTATTAAAGCCTTGGAGGAAAAAAATATAAGCAAGTTAAAATTCAACAGACTTTCCTGTGGCCCAGTCTTATGAAATGCAGCTGTCCCTTGGGGATTATGAAGTATTCTTCACACCTTCATTCGGTTTTGATTCTAACAGTTTTCAGCAGAAATCCTCTTTTTCATATCAGAGGTCACTTTATTAATAACCAAATCAACATCTGAAAAAAAATAAAATATCTGCTTTAGAATACTACATGACTAAAACCCAAACATCTCCACATGATACAGTGTTGTAACCTGAAATGGAAGTAGAGTTAGAGAAAATTATTTACCCTTTGTATTCAGCAGTAAACTTGACTATATAAACCAGTTTGTATAAACAGTAATTTTACTAGCTTTCAAAAAAAAAAAAATATTTAAGAGGTGACTAAATGGAAAGGCACTAAACAATTTCTATATTGCTAATATTGGTAGTAAGAATATATACACTATACTTATCTACCATAGTGAAATTCTTGTCTCCATTACGTTCTGTACTGAAGGTTTGACGGGTCATTTATCTCCATTCTCATTTGTTTCTTGGTGTTATGCTTTGTAAAAACAATGTTCTTATGTTTTATTTATTTAAATAGCTTAACATCAACACTTCCACAAAAAAGTCATCTGGCAAGGTGGTAGAAATGAAATGGTAGTTGGAGACGAACATTATTCAAATCTGGTAAAAAATTCTCTCTTGAGGAAAAGAAAGCTAACCATACCCCAGACTGTTAATGATCTTCTAAAGGTGTGGTCCAGGTGTAAACATTAATCTTCTCCTTGGAAAAGTGTTCCCCATTTATCTCATATATACTTAGAGATAGATATATGGGGTACGTCAGCAGGTAAATAAAAATTACGCAAACAACAGCTCAAAAAATGCAATTTTTCTTTTAAACATATTCTGAGATAGATTATATAGGAGATAAGATAGTACCTTAAGATTTATAGACTCCAGAAGACTACCGCTTCTCTTTAAAGCTATTAATGCTTTGGTAAATTGAATGCCAAAGAATGGAACAACACAGAAGAAAATCAGACTTCAGAAGATAAGTAAACCAGCTGCTAATTCAGGAAAGTGAATGTGAGTTAAAGGAATTATGGCAAAGGACTTGCGTCCCTGATACGAATACAGCATGTTCTTAAGAAGTGAGAGTAAGAGCAAATTCGAGGATATCAGGGGTGAAAACATTTAATTCTTATGTTTCTCTTCTAAAGAACTTTAAATCTCTACTTGGTTTTGAGGTGTCTCAAGAAGGAAGGACAACTGATATTCAGTCTTCAAAAAGATTATAAGGTATGGTAAAGAACTTTTTTTTTTTTCCTAACTATGATATCTCTATTTGCTGTGTAATGTTAATTCAGAGATATTTTCTTTTTATTTTATGAAAAGATGATAACAACAGGACAAACTCCAGAGAGTCTATGAGTTTCCAGTTTTTTAGTCCACAACAGCAAGTGTAGGGACACTCAGTTTGATGTACAGGCACTGGTGCAAACTAACAGAAGGAAACACATATGCCTCAGTGTAGGAAGCCTGCCCAACAACCTACACTGTACAAGCCACAACTCTGTATTCTACCCTAATTAACAAATATAGCAATATCAGGTAATCAAAAGGAGGAATAAGACTGAAACATATGTTAATGCTCATCAAGGACATCTATTTTTACAACCTCTTGTCAGCTTTCTTTTTCCTTCTCATTTTTTAATTAGACACATATCGTGAAGAATAATGCTAGTAAAGTTTCATGGTGCCAGAAGAGCTAAAGTGAAAATGACACAGGGAAATGTATTGTCAGACTGTGTAAACATCCAATATTCTTCAAATATGTCTTCTGAAGAAATAAAGTCAAGGAAGAGACATGGGTTCATACAATCTATGCATCTGACCTGTAATCCTTAAAAACAATAGAGCAGAGGAGTCAGAGAATCAATGAAGACAAGACCTCATTTTTGTAGAAACTCTTTATGGTTCAAGTGAAAAAAAAAACCCTGCATTCTAAAGAGACTTGACTATTTACAAGAATTTGAAAGCAACCACGGCCATAAACTCCTGAAGTCAAGCATGGACTGCATAGGGTTTTTTTGATGTCTTTATCCACCTATAGAGTCACAAGCTTTACTGCTGACCACTTCCCCAATATAGAATATTATCAATGGGCAAACCAGCAGCCAAACTCCTCCCTTCACTACCACATCACACATCAGAGATCCAAAGTGCCAGACAACTGGAGGGAGGAGTAAGTCAATGCACTCACCCACTGCAGTGGATATGAAGAACAGAGTGAGCCAGCCAAGGAGCCAAGCCAGGGGAGATGGTAGCCACCAGGACACAAGCCCAGTTATATAGTAGGGACTCAGAGACAGCTTCATGTTCTGGCCCTGCCATCCTGGGAACTCCACTTACCATGGAGCCAGGGAGCCCTTCCAATAGCCACAATCCCCACACAACACATGCATTACATAAACAAAGAAGAGTCAGCTCTTATAGAGGTGGCTTCTTGCCCCACCTCCCAGTTAATATGGATGGTGGGGGCACCTGGTGGTGGTCTCCTAATCACTTCCCACCCAAGGCTGGTCAGACTCTTGGTGAAAAGCAATCAGGACGGTCTTTCTGGCCTGATTGTGGCCATCATCCATATGGGTTTAATCTCCGCACTTCACAAGCTAATATTTCAAATAACCAATGACGTGTAGTTTCCAATCTAATTCATAAAGTCAGAATCCTTTGTCTCCATGATCAGCATTTCATTTTGTAGAAGGTTCCAACTTTATTAATTCAATTGATTGATCTGTCCCTGTACAATAAAAGTAATAAGAGTGTCCTCCTATGGTATTATTCACATTTTAATTTTGAGAACCAAGAGGAATGTAATAGCTAAATTCTATGTAATGCTTAACACACTCTGGAAACTGCATACAATCCACAGGGCAGAGGACCAGATACAGAATCACAGCAAGACAGGGAAAAAAAAAATAGAAGTATTTTTATTACTGTTGAAGTTTCTTGTCATCTGAATTGTAGAAATCATGTTGGGGGTTTTCATTATTCACATGTTTTATATCAACTACATTCTTCATATTTTAATATATTACTGTATCTGTATTTTGTAGTTTGTTTTAACTTTGTTAATTTGCAAGGACATAGGCTGTTCATTTCTTGTAGTTGTTATGGAATAAGTCAATTTTAATTTGTATAGAACAGATCTTTGATAATGAGATTCTCCTCTAAGTCTTTTGGTTTCCTTATGGTCCTGTAGTGCCTGACAAGGATTTTTTTTTTGCAATCATGACTTAATTAAGTATTCCCTAAAGAGTTGCTATATATAGCAGTCATTTAAGCAATTGTCAGCCATTTAAAATCAAGATTTTAGAACACATCATTTCTACAATTCTCCCCAAAGTCTTGAGAGAAAGCTTTGATTTAATATGTGTGTGGGATGTGTCTGGAGAGAAGGCTTTGATTTAGTGTGGGATGGAAAACTCAACTTCAAGGCTGTCTTCACATACCATAGACAGGTAAAACATACCTGAATGTTACAAATATCAACGAATATTCAAAGTTCATCTTTCTATATTTGTATTCTGTCTTACATTCTTATAGGATAGAAACTACCATAACTGCTCATAGATGATTCAATACCTATTGAAAATGTTTTTAATTGAAAATAGTGACAATCTTTTTTCAGAAAATACATTTTTTTGGCATGTGCAATAAAAAGTAGAGAAGAAAGAGTATGACAGGTCTGTCTTGTCTAAAAGAGTAAGAATTTAAAAGTGAAAAACCTTCAAAAGTTTTGAAGTTTAATTACTAAAATATGCCATATCACTAATCCATTTTCTTAGTAAAATATGTTGTAATTAGAGGAGTAGTCCAAACTGATTACTAAGCTTCACTTTCTCTTTACTTCTAGTGAACTTTGTTGTCTTTTTGCCTTGTTTCTCCCTGCCTTCCCACACATTCTATAATATCAACTTCCTTTTACTGGTATATTTTCCTTTCACAAAATAGCCAAAAGTAGTCTGAAGCTCTAAAATGCAAAATACTGTACAGATTTCATTTTAGTGTGTTATCAGAAAGAATATCCTTATAAATCAATGAAATTAGAAACTAACACACACATGGAGAAAAGGAAATTTATTTACGTAAAATAAATGGTGGACATATTTTTTTTATATTACATTAGGGCTTTCTGCTAAGGAAAATTCTGGTTTAATCTAGTATCAGCCTTCAATGTTTTTCCATTGTTAACTTCTGCCCTCATTTCAAATCAGTGGTCCTTTTAGTTTAGTTTTCTCAATAGTTTGTAGTTTTCAGAGACACTAAACTAGGACTTGTAAAAGAAAATTAAATTCTGAAGAAAACAAAAGAACGAAAAATAAAATAAAACATTTTTGTAACCACTTCAGATTCCCTGCCCTCTTATGTGACTGAAAACCACAATTTCTTGTATTATGAAATATTGTGAATGACAGTACTCCATCTTCCTCATCTACACCATTCACTAAACTGTATACTGATGCCTGTTTTCTCTTGCTTACTTGCTGCTATAGCCTTTCCAGGATCACTGCAATCTTTAGCTACCCATTCAAACAGAAGTGCCCAACATTGCAGTCACTGGAATTTTGTATGTGTTCTCCGTACTTAGAGAAGGTGAAAAATGTAGGTGAATTCACACATTAACTAAAAAGAGGTAGAAAACAATAAATATATATATATCATGCTGTATGAACAGATATAAGTTGCAGCTGTCGGACAAAAACTTTAACTCATTATCTTGTTTCAAGAAGTTACATAATCCTCAAGAAGGCACATTGAACTCTGATGAGAAAGAAATCAAAGAGAAATGGTATTTATAAGATTTACCCATATAAAATCTTCAAAACACATCAAGCAGCATTACTCACTCTAACAAAAGGGGTGAAAGGCTTGGAACAATACCCAAAGCCCTGAGCATCATTGCATGTCATGTTAGCAATGAAAACAATGAACAAGATATTTTTGTCAGCTTCTTACATTCTTCTCTATGAAACGTTGTTACATTTACTCCTGTGCCATGATTATATGGTGATGAGAGTAGTGAAACAGTAGGGGAGGAAAAAGCAAGGACTTACAGAGGGCACTAGCCAGATGGGACGCTATTGAACATTATATATCTGAATATGCAATGCATCTTGTATATGAAGTACTGAATAAAAGAGATGAGAAGATGGGATAATAGAGAATAAAACCTGGGATTGTGAAGGGCTTTCAATATAAAGAAACTACTCCTGAATGCATGGAAAAGCTATCAAGATTAATGCTGTTCCCCTTTATATTTACATAATTGCATGATGGTGATGGGAGCAGACCACAGGAAAATATGCAGATCCCTGTGCAAACAAGAAAAGTAAAACATAAATTCTGTAAATAATTAAATATTTTACTGCAAGCATTTGAATAATACAAGTGTGATCCAATCTGTCAAGATGTTGAATTTCCACAGAGAGGACTGTAAGACCTTACATGCAGACATCTCTAACTGAGATAGTTACTAAGTTTCCTACCAGTCAGAGAGAAATGGACACATCTGGGACATAATTCAAGTCAGTCTAATAAAAATGTCTAAATCAAGTCTGAGTAACTGTCACCTAAACTCCTAACCTAGTCTTACTTTAAATAAGATTTTCTTGCTTGATTGTTTTAAATTATTCTAAATAAAGTTCTATTGGCTAGGGAGGAGAGAGGGGAGAAAACTGCTTTGATTTCTGGGACCTGTGGTTTCACTATTCCTAATAATCACCTGAAATTGTCAGCAGCTTACTGTAATTTATCATGGATTACTCAAGGAGTGAGGGACATTCTTACTGTGCTGGGGTTTATTTGTATCTAAAAGAGAGAGAGATCCTGAATGAACTGTAGAATATTTGACAGCAATATTATATTAGAATCATCATAGATACATAGCCTGTTGCTTTCACAGCAACATTAGATCAGCATTTGACATTTACAGAATTCTATGAAGCATGTTTATATGTTACAATTTTTCTTGCATGAGTTCCTTTCTTCTGGCAATTCATTGCTTTATTTTTTTTATTTTTTTTATTTTTTTTTTTTGGCTTTACTTTACAAAATAGAAAAAATGCTTTAAGAGTGACAGTCAGCCTCTAATGGTATTTAAATGCTAAGTGCTGTTAGCTTCAGCAGCTGAAAATAGTCCCAATGAACATGTGGATGATGGCAACCACAAGGCAATCCTATCTGGAGGAGCCGAATCTTTATTCTACTTGCCAAAGGCAAGACTAAACTGGCAGCTTTCTTACTCAAATGCAGATGTTTTCCCCTCTGCCCATGGCTGTTGTGCACAACAGATGAACCAATAATGTAAAAAGCTAATTTCTGAACTTAAAATTAGAGAATGTTTGGTGGAAATTTCTGAACAGGAGAGGAAGTTTGTTTTTGTGACTTTGATTATCTGCAACTGTTTTATTTTTCCCCTGTTGTTGTGAGCAGAGCCTGCCCTAGGCAGGGATCAGCGTTCGGAACATCTCGCGATGTAACGGAAAGCTTAGACTGCCCACAAGGGGCATTGTGGGCATGGCTTAACAGTCCCCTTTTAAAGGTTTTAAGTTAGGAACAATGTTATGTTGAAATACAGACTCAAAAGAGGGACTTTCTAAACACTGAGGGGTTGTTGTGCAAGATCACTTGCTCAAATCAAGATGTATGCCATCTGGCAGGTATCTTGTACCTGTCATTGGGGATGACCATCAAAATAAAGACATTTTTTTGAGCAAGGAAATTTTGTACTGTCAAGGTTTAAGGTCAGGGCAGTCCACTAGACAAATGACAGACTCTCTGTTAACCCCTTTCCCTCCCTAAGGGGGAAGAGAAAGGGAATAAGAGAGAGAGATTTATGGATTAGAAAACTGCAGTAGCTTTAATGAAAATAATAACAAAAGGGAATATATATATAAATATGTACAAAATCAACATCAAACCCAAACCCTCTTATGGCAATTACATCACTGTCACCACTGTTGTCCTGAAGCAGACTCTGGGGAAGTCCCAGACTGGACTCAGCAACAGAGGGGAACCTGATTCAGGGGCTGGATTCTGGAAGTGGATTCAGGAACACATGGATTAGGAGCAAAGGCAGAATGGACAGAGTCTTTCTTTATACTGAATATGATGTATATGGGATGGAATACTTCACTGGTAAGTTTAGGGTCACCTGTCCTGTCGACTCCTCCCTGCCGGTGTGACCTTTTACTTTCAGCACCCCCAACATGGTACACAAGATTTAGCAGTGACCTCAGTTTGCACACCAATCCTTGGCAGTAACTCTAAACATCAAACGTTAGCACTGATAGAAGCAGACACTCAGCAAAAAATATGCCGTTAACTTCAGAAAGTGTGGTCAGTTAGAAGAGACTTAGCTGAAAAGTAACCTCATCAAAGAGAACCAGCTCTCTTCTGATTCAAATCAGGGCATTCCACCCACTATTCTATATCATTTACATCATACCCATTTCTAAATTATGGTTTCTTTCTACAGAAAAGTGTTGAGTCACTTAGTTCATGACTGCAGATTTCCATCTATTACAGTGGTTTCTCAGAACAGGAAAGGTCTTACAAAATTCAACCACATGTTGCAGGTTCACCTCAGGAGGTTAGTGGATGACACTCAATGAAGCTAGCTCCTGTGATCACCATTATCGTATCCTGAAAGACACTTACTGAAGACTGTCAATATTATACAGGTAATATTACACAGCTTTAAACTAAGTATTTTCACCCAGAGTAAAATTCCTTTGAAGTACACATTATACTTCATTTTTCATCATCACCCACCAAGTACTTCCAGGTCCTTGAGCAAAAGCAATCTCACAAATGGGTTAACTTCTTCCTGAAGCAGGAATTATCCACACAGTTATCCCCAATAGATTCCTTTCATACACCACAGAGACTCTATCCCCTTCTATTGTATGCAAAAAGTCTGGAATAACAGTTATATCAGATAGAAAATCAATAATTTTTTCAGTATAATTTTTTCTTCATACAGTTCTTACTTTCTTTTCTATGTTTTAGGGGTTTGAAACTGCTATTATGAGACAAGTATTTGTCTCATAATATTTGTATGAGACAATATATTTTGACTTGAGTGTAAGAAAACAAATTAAAACCCCAAACCTACTAATTTAATCTGGTATAATATAGAACTAGCACTTTGAATAATTATATAATGTTGTAGAGTGAAAATTAATCTGTTCCATTAAAACAAAGACCATACATACATTTATGAATAACTTGGCTCATTAGTCCAGAAAAATAAATTTAAAAAAAAGGGAAAGCTTTGTGAAGGAAAAATGGAACTCTCTGGTTTTGGTTTCCTCTTTACACTTCTTATACTCTAGAATTTTTATACTTTTTTGTACCACTCTAAAATTCATGACATCCACATGCAGAGACTTTTCTTTTCCTACTTCTTTGAAAGGAAATGCTGCACTAGATATAAATAACAAGATATTAGTGGTTAATTTAAAAAACAAACAAACAAAAAACAAAAAAAAATAAAACCCACAAAAGTATTAAACCTCTGGTTCAGAATTTTAAGTTCTTATCTTTCATGGTTTTGGAAGTTTCAGGATAACATGACATTCAAATCAAAGAGGCTTCAGGCTTTCCGGTTACAGGTGGAACTCTAAAGTGGAAAGCAATTTCAGTGGTTCACAGGACATACTTGTGATTACAGCTTTGCTTAGAAATTTTAAAAATTAAACTGTTTAAGCTTAATCAAAAGTTTGAAGTATGAAGTCATTAGACTGCTTGTGATTCATTTAGAAGACATATAAAATTTATTTTTTTCCACAGTGGAGGCGACAAATTAAAATATAGACGTTTTGAGATTCTTGAAAAAAAATTCTAGGGTTTACATAAGAGGAGCTGAAATTCTGTAACTTATCTGTGCCTTATTCCCCAAAAAGACTTATAAGGCTTCTAGTTAGCTTATTACTGGTTCTGTTTGGGGTTTTGGCTTGGTTTTCTTTCTTGTTGTTGGTTTCTTTTTTTTTTTTTTAATAGTATACTTCTGTTTAGCATTTTTGCATATCACATCTGGATCTTGACTTAATGCATCTCAAGTAATTAAAACTTGATCTGAAAGTTTGCAAAAGAAGTATACTTGGTAAATTATGCTGGTCCACTACCCAGTCAATTGGTGATGTGTTTGCAATAGGCTTTGTCTGCTCCAGTGCCAGTTAGAACTCACTGGTGAAAGAATGCAAATCATTAAAATCATCAGGTCATTGGAATAATAGCCATGCTTATGAAATATCTTAACATCTAGCCTGTATTTTCACTGCTATACTTTTTACTTCTCTTGCAGATAACCGCAAAGACTTAAAGAGATACATCTTGGAAACCTCTTGTGGAAAGATTGATATAGTGAACTCTGGTATTTTTTGATGACAGAACACTTTATGGCTCTCTAAAAGCAGAAGCAGGAACTCTAAAATAGAAAATTATTAAATAAATTAATTTTTGTGTTTATTTTCTAAAATAATATCATGACAAGTTGTGTAAAATTGTTACATAAAATACACAGTGACAGTCAAATCATCATAATTTAATAAGATATCTTTAACCAAAAGTTTCAGGCATTCTCTTGGTCTATAAGCAGTGTAAAGAATGTCAGCTGAATAAAACCTTTCTAAAGAGTAATGTTATCAGCCATAAGACAGTATGTTCTGTTAATCAGTTGAAGTAAATAATATTTTGTTTCCAAATAAGAGCTAGTCTATATGAATTAAAAATAATATGGTTTGGAATGGTCAACTACTAAAAGTGTCCTGTTTTTCTTGGAAGAAAAACGTCAACTTTTAAATATTTTAAACTACAAATTCAAGACTGATTTTGCATGGTCTCCACATTTACTTCAAATTTTGCAACAGTATAAATTAATTGAAAGACTAATGAATTTACATCAGTATCTTTCTGTGTTTAACATTGGCTCTTATGTATTGACTTTTGAATCATATTGACAAGTCAGTTCATACTGATCACCCTTTATCAGCTTGTGGACTGAATTATTAATTGATGTTTCAGTAGCGGTATCTTACCCTGCCTACTGTTCTTTTGAGAATGATGTCTTGGTATTTATCATGCCGTCTTTCTCCATAAATATTAGAAATAAGGAATTTGAAATAAATTTTTCAGCTGAATAATCATAGCTCAGCTAATGAGACTATAATGATATACTCAAAGATTATGACTGCTTTCAAATGAACATACCCAGAAAACATTACTTACACTGTACAAACAGAAATACCCTTATTTAGGAGCTCCACTAATTACTGAAATATAATGCTGATATTGCTGGAGAATTTAGTTCTTTATAGTAACAGATTTTACATTCCACAACACCACAGAATATTTAAGATATTTTATTCTGAAAGTATCTCTTTTTTTCTCACCAGTGGTTCTCAAGCAATTACAGAATCAAATTCAGGAGTCTGCTTTTTTTACACTATAAAAGTCTATCAATTTTTCCTTTAGTTAATACGTTTAGTTACAATTTATGTAAAGTTTCTCAGCTACAAACAGTCAATGCCTTTACCCATTCTAAAAACCTAGAAAAAATTTCATTTGAACCTTTTTTCCCTCATTGTGATTCTTCCTTGAAAGGATTTTCCATCTGAATAGACTCAATTCTGCCTTCATAGAGTGTCTCTGGCTTCAGCTTTCCATTGAAATGCACTATTCTGCACAAATTGTTTATACTTACACTTGTTTTCAGATGTTCTTGGATATTTCTCTTAGAGATGCTTCATTTTTTTTTTTTTTTAATATTTATGATAATTACTGAATAACAAACACAGCAGTTAGTTTTAACAGATTCTGACATTTTCTGGGGTGAAACCCAAATGCAGATGAGAAAGTACTTTCTTTGAAATATTCAAAGTTCTCAACAGACTTAGCAAACTTGCACAGGTGCAAAACATGGCAACATACTGAGCACCACAACAAAATGCCTGCTCCTGAGAGAATCTATCCAGAAAGGAAAATCAATCTCTTTAAAGAAACTGTAGAATATCCTGATGTGTAAATAACCACAATATACTACATTTCATTTCTTTAATGACTTTTATGTTCATGTAGCTTGGGATACAGTATCTTGTAGTTGTTAAAAATCTGTGCTAACGTTCTCTTCTGCAAATATAGGCAGAAATAGAAGTTACAAACTGTATCTGTCTAGTTTATGAGACTGTAGATTGTTATCCTGTGTTACCATCCCTCATATATTTAATCCAGTTGGCCATTCTAGTCACAGGATTACAAACTTTTTAGTGTATAGTCCACAGTTTTGTTACTCTTCACACTGCACATTAACTGGGAAATTTGACTGATCCAGTTTGCAATTTTAGCCACTCCAGAAAAAACTACAAGCCCACAAGGTTATTCTCTTCAAATATAGAATATGATGGAGTGAAAACTGGCTGCATAGCCAGGGTCAGAGAGTGGTGATCAGTGTCACAAGTACTAGTTGGAGACAAATCACTAACAGTGTACCCCAGGGGTCAACTGGATTCAGTCCTGTTTAACATCTTCATTAATGATCTAGATGATAGGCCATAGTGTTCCCTTAGCAGGTCTGCAGGTGACACCAAACTAGGCAGACTGGTTGGTATGCAAGAGAGTCCTGCTGTGATTCAGAGGGACTTCAAAAAGCTAGAGAAATGGGCTGACAGAGACCTCATAAAGTTCAGTAAGGGGAATTATGATGTCCTGCAGCTGGGGAGGAACCCTGTGCACCAGAATATGTTGGGGGTCAACTTGCTAGAAAGCTACATAGCAGAAAAGGCCCTGGGGCTCCTGGTGGATAACAAGTCGAACATGAGCCAGCAATGTGCTTTTGCTGAAAACAAGGCTAGTGGTATCTTGAGCTGCATTAGGAGCAGTGTTCCTAGCAAGTTAAGGGAGGTGATTCTTCCCCACATGGAGTACTGTACCTTATTATGGGTTTCCCAGTCCAAGTGAGATGCAGATATACTGAAAAGAGTCCAACAAATGGCCAGTAAAATGATTAAGGAGCTAGAGCATCTTGACATATAAGAAAAGGTTGAGATATATTGCACTGGAGAATCCTGCACAAGTAAAGCAGACAGAGCAGTCTCTTTTCAGCGGCATCCAGGGACAGGACCAAAGGCAATAGGCACAAAATGAACCACAGGAGGTTCTTTCTGAACATCAGGGAGTTGTTTTTGGTTGGTTGGTTGGTTGGTTGGTTTTTGTTGTTTTTTTCTTTTTTTTTTTTTTTGCTTGTTTGTTTCTTTGTTTGTTTTCTGCAAAGGTGAATGAGCAGTGGAACTGGCTGCCTATGGAGGTCGTGGAGTCTCTCTTCTTTGAGATACTCAAAAGCCATCTGGAGATGGTACTGGGCAAACAGCTCTGACATCTTCGATTTATCACTGCCTTCCATATTTCTATTACTATGCCTTTTTAGTCCATATTATTTTCTCTGTTTGCAGGACTACTGCAACAACTTCTGATGGTGTAAGTGCTGTTAGGAGTATGTCAAATGGAAGAGAAGTGCTTTGTTCATTTAGCTTAGACAGCATAAATACCCAAGTAGATGCATTTGATATGGGAAAGGAGAGTTCTCTGTTGGTTAGTTGATGTTTCTTTTCCATCGTAAGCTGTGTTTCACAGTTGCACATTTTGGTATATTTCTCACAGGACATAGCTCATATGCATAATTATCTGATCAGAGTTGCAAACTAGGGATGTTCTAGCTTTCATCTAAAAGTAAAGTTTAAAAAGTGAATATTTTTACTAGAAAAAGCCTTAATTTCTTATGTTTTTGCTATAAACAGCTTAGCTGTGGAAGTTGATATTTTACTAAGCAAAAGTTAAAAAAAAAAAGAGTCCTATTAAATGAAACATAACTGATGACTTGAGTCAGAAGTTTTATGAATGCTAAAATTAGGATTTTAAACGAGTGATGTGCAACCTTCTATCATAATGTCTTTGAAAGATGCGTGTTGTGAAACAGACACACAACTAACCAGAATAAGTCACTGTGATGGTCCAGTGGTATTAGAGGCAATGTTTCCAATTTTTCAAAAACTTCACTAAAGAAGTTTGATAGGGGTTGAATCTGGAAGACAACATTTGTGGTGATTCCAGGGTTGCAGGAACAGAAAGATGTGG
>NW_008632922.1:0-2889 GCF_000691845.1 Merops nubicus | reverse complement strand
GCGTGGGGACAGCCCCACAGAGGTGGTGCAGCACTTTTCTGGTGCCAGGCCTCCCTGTCCTGAGCGACCAGATGAGGAGCTGGTGGGGGAGAGAACACAGACTGAGCATGACAAGCCCACTGACCCATTTCAAGAAGATTCTGGAAATACAGATGGTGCATGAGAGCTAATTAACATGAGGGTCTGAATGCCTACCCAGAGGACTAAGGCTGCCTATATAAGGCTGCCTATATAAGGGTGTGAAGCATAGCCCACCAGGAACTGGATATCTTGAATGGTTGGATCAGTGCTGGACCAAAGACTGGTAGAAATTTCCTTTTCCTTTACCCTCTCTGTTTTCTTTTCTCCTAACATTAATGGTTATATATTGCAAGAATGGAACCACTAGATATTGCAAGGTTTGAACACATGATATTTTGCCAATACAGTTGTGATCACCTAATTATTTTCTTATCACACCACACCTGAAGTTATTTTCTTATCATGCCGATACAGTTGTGAACACCTAAATTGTTTGCTTATCACACCAATATTGTAGTTAGCAAATAAATTAGTGTTTTGTGGATTGGAGGATCCCTGGTGTCACTTCATCTTAATCCTGCCCTAGGAATTAGCGAACTTGACTCATCATCCTGGCTACCCGGGGTATAACAGTCAGGCACGCTCTACTCATATGTGTTCTGTTGATCTAGAATTTGAGGTTATGAGTAACTATATCAACTCATAAAACAGATGTAAAATTTTTGGCAAAAAAAAAAAAAAAGTCTTATTTTGTAGTCCAATTAATATAAAGTTAGATTTTAACATTGCATGTAATCTGTGATACTACAGTCCAAAAAAATAGATAAAAACCGAATCAGCAATTCAACAAAAATTCATATGAATAACAATTTTAGCAAATAACATAAAAAAATGCCTGGATATGTCACTCAAGATTAAGGAAAAATGACCCATGGAAACAATAATTTTTTACATAGTACTACAGTACAGTAATGTCATGTGGTTCCCTGTCCTCTGTGTTGCAAATGGGGAAAAATAATTCCAGAAAAAAAATCACATAGACTGTAGTTTTTCCTCAGAGGCAGGAATGAATATATTCAAAACATGGATACACTTTGAAACATCATGACAGTGAAACATAAATACATCTCTTGAGGATACAGCTTTAGTTCTTTTGATTAACTACCCTTGTATTTAGTGTAAGGGTGAATATGAAATGACGAAAAAGTGGGCTAGAAGTTCTATGTAATCACAGTTCTTTGTGATAAAAATGGAGAATGACATCGCTGATCAAAGGGTGCAAAGAAACAAGCCCAAAAAGGCTGATGAATCTTAAGAAAATACACAGGCTTTGACAGATGCTCAAAAACTATGAAGCTGTCCTGATCCTAAAGACAGGCAAAGGAGAGAGGGGGAATAGTAAAAAAGTGATCTTCCAGCATACTTCAGATTGAACAGACCATCTCTAAAATGTTGAATAGCCAGGAAGAAAAGAATAAATATATTCATGATGAAACTTAAAATTCTGTAGTAGACATCAGAGAAAGTGAATGTTTAATAGCAACCTCAGTTTTATGATACTTTATGTTCATATGTTGGGCTGTATGGAGCTCTTGCAACATCCACAGAAGCCTAGCTATTGGCAGGGGAACAAAAAAGGCAATTATCAAAACGTAAGCATTCTTTTTATCATCACAAGTATTTATATTCCGTTCACTGTAAATGTTCTAAGAAATATATTTTACATAAAAAAAAAAAAAAAAATAAGGAAGATTTTTTGAGTCATGTCCATGCCATTAACATAGCATTGCATTCCTGAACCTCCAGTTTATATATTACAAAATATTTTATCTATGGCAATTAAAAACTTCAAAATACAGCCTCAAGCCTTTCTTGACTAGTGGATTAGAATTTTATGATCTTGAGATAGGAACTAAGACAAAACTGGAAAAATAGTGTAGAGGTCTTAAGCATCAGTTGCTTAAATCATCCAAACTCTAGCCATTCTTATAGCTGAAGTGATAAGAGCTCTGCCATTTTTGAAACTTCCCTTTTTGAATTAAGAAAACTGATTATTATCATGACCAATAGTTGGGAGGAAGGTGTAGCACCTTAATCAGTAAATAATTCAGCATTGCAACTGATGCTGAAATGTTATCCGAAATTGTATTCCCACACCAATTAAATCAATTATAGGGGGTTTAATGGATGTAATCTGGATACATTGGCTGCAATATAAATATTCGATATTAGAGCTCATTCATGAATAGCCTGACCATCACATATGGTAAGTCCATGATGGGTTTCTCTTAGTCTCCTCTGATTAAGTTCTTTCACTTCATATATAATGTTTCAATACATAGAACATGAACAAGTGATTAATTCTTTAGAGTATGATAGAGTAGAGTAGTTCAGTTTGAAGGGATCTACAATGATCCTTTGACCAATGACCACTTAGGGCTGACAGTTGATAGAGTACTGTTCAAATACTTCTTAAACACTGACAGGCTTGGAACATAGACCACCTCTCTAGGAATCCCGTTCCACTATTTGACCACCCTTTCAGCAAAGTCTGAACCACCCCTGAGGCATCCTTGAACCATTTCCCACGTCTTGTCACTGAATACCAAGGAGAACAGCACCTCCTTTTCTATGTACCCTCCTCAGTAAACTGTAGAGAACAAAGTCTCAGTCTCCTTTTCTCCAAACTAGACGAACTTCTTAGTCACTCTTCATGAGACAATTACAACGTTAGCTATGTGGTTAACACATTTGTTTTTTAAAAAGGGGATCTGAGCCCTTCTCAGTGAGTAACTACATGAACACAAATTTGATCAGGCATTCAAAGGAAAAGGGGTAACACCGCAGAGGTAGTCTACCAGAAGGGTA
>NW_008632921.1:111047-118572 GCF_000691845.1 Merops nubicus | reverse complement strand
TAACATTCTGTGATTCTGTGATAATGGGATTGCTTAGACTAACAAGGGCCTGGATACACTGTTCTACCAATTTTACATTGTTCTAGAGTTATACAAATATACTGTTTTATACTTCTAGAGTCATCTTCAAGTGATTTCAGAGATGCAACTTAGAATAAACCAGAAGCAGGTTTTAACTTATCTATCTTTAAATGGCTGAAAGCAATACATCTACTCCTGAGTAGATATCTAGATCCTTTCTATAATCCACAAAGTGAGAAAAGGACTTTCAAAGTGAGATTCAACCCATCTGTATTTCCTTCAGAAAAGATGAAAATATCCAGAGATGCCTATATGTCTTTATTCACACACATAATTTAGTGGAAGATGAGCTTAGAGAAAGCACTTCATTTTTCAAGCATCAAGTGCCTTCAGACACAGTGCCTCACTCAGCAGGCGAGAGAGCATCAGTCTGTTAAGCTTCATATGACCATCAGGTTTTCTTTACCTTTTAGTCACTGCAGTTTTTTCACTGTCTTTAGGTAATATAATTTCTGCAACACAGAAGTGGAGTCACAGACTGAAAAATATAAATCAGGCTCCTACCGTTAGTTCAGAACCAAAGATATACAGAGGGTTTTCTTCTCCAGTCTTTCAAACAACTTCTTTCCTTTATTGATTTTGCAAATAACTTATAGAATAACAAGAATCATGCCTTTGTTACTGCAGTGGTTTCTTTAGAAGACACTCAAGCAGAGAAAATCTTAAGTTCTGTCACAATAAATCTTCATGCTTCTGTTGTTCCTGTCCTCCCCAGTAATTGATTTTCCCTGAAGTTGAAATGGGATAACTGGTGCAGAACATGTTTCCAATTTGTCTCATGCAAAAGTTTTGTGAACATCCAGATCAGCAGGACATAAACATGCAGTTTGTGTCCCATGTTTCCCATAGTGCTTCAGATCACTACCAGTCTTTGAAAGCATGAATCCTTTGTTCAAAGCTAAAGTAAGCCCCAAATTGTTACTCAGTCTCTGGCAGCAGATCATTTTACCTTACTTTCTATTAAACCTTTCAGACAGACTTTTTGCCTCTTTCCTTATATTAGTTTATTTGGAAATCTGGCAGCAATCTGAAAGACTTTCAAAAGTGATGTGATGGACGTGCAATCAGCCATTAAAGCAGTGCCTCACATATCTGTGGTAGCAAGAGCATGACCCTATATTTGTTGGCCTGCTTTAGATCATATATCACTTTGTTTTGTAAAATTTCAGAGAAATCCAAAATAGTTTCTACTCATATTTTTTTTTTTCTTTTATTTTAAGTGGTCAATCCAACACATGAATTTGAAAAAAAAACCCTTCGCCTCCCCAAACTATAATGTTAATAGACAGATAAAATCTGAAATATTCTTATTACATACAGTTATACATTCTCTGCTACACTGTTTTTATTTTTGTGACCTGCTCTTGCCAAGCTTCAAACAAGCTACAAACACTTGAAATATGAGTGCTATATTTTGGTAACCTGTGAAATGCTCTTGTTATGTTGCAATTTTGTGGAAATATTTTCTAGAGAGACAAACCCAATAGCTTTGGTATTTTACAAAGGTAGGAAACTGCTGAACACTCATATTCTTGATGTCCCCTATATAAGAAAATTCTGACAGCTCTGAAAATAATCAGAGCACTCTGAACGTGGTGAATTTTTTTGTAGTGTTGTGTGTGAATGAAAAATTGAATAATTTTATCTAGTGAATAAAAACAAAAATCCACAGAAATCATATAAACTGGTAGAGAAGCAAGCATTACATAATTCTTACAGCTTTTTCATAATACTTATAAAGGAAGAGACAGTCTTTTTGAAAAAATAGTGGACTTCATTTTAATTAAAAAATGAGTTGTGAAATGCATATCTCTACATGCATAAAATGAGGTATATGTCTAAGATGTAAAACTGTGAATTTAAAAATTCTTGCTAGCTCATGAATTTGTGTGCCATTTTTGTGGATGTTGCAAATTCTTTTCCCTTCTTTTCCTAAACCTGTAACATCAATAACCAATACAGTGATATAAATATCAATGTACCTACAGGTATTCCTGAGATGGGACCAATAATAAAGTTAATTATTATCTGTGACCCTTTGCAAATTAGTTTTGACTTGTACCGACAACAAATGTTGGGAAATTTGCAAATCTGCTACTGATATTGTACATTTTTTTTATTACAGAGCACTGTAATTCATATCGAAAACGAAACTTCAGAAAAAATAAAAACAACCAGTAAAATACAAAAAGGAAAACCAATTAATGTAAATTGTACAGTTCTATAACTACATCATTTTAGTGGGCAGGCTTCCAGTTTGGAAGGCAATTCAGATTGCCTCTTCCAAGCATTTGCTTTTATTAGTACAAGAATAGAGCTACATCTCAATGCAACTAATGCCAGCCAACTATTTTGGCACAAAGTAAGACACATCTGATTTACCACTAAATGGTACAGGAAAGGTTGCCAGGCTGTTTTTATTTACCTAATAGTCAGTACCTTGTCTTTAATGGCTTCTTTTACTCCAAGGTTGCATGTGTATTTTAGTCAATCCAAATAAAAAAAAAAAAATCATAACTTTTAGCACTGAAGACAAGGCCTGAATTATTGTTTGAAAAGTTACATGAAATAGTTAATGTAATTATTTCTTAGCATTGTCTAAGTAGTCTAAGTAAAAGTTTCATCAGGAAGCAAATGCTGCAAGAATCTGACCACAATCTGACTACTGTTACAGTAGTTTAAATGGAATTCCAGTAGGTCAAAGTTTCCTCAAGTACCTCTGGTTTTTTCATGTTCTAATTTCAACAATATACCTTAAGAGACTTTTTTTTTTAAACCATCCTTATGGACCAATTCATCTGCAATTTGCTATACTTTGTAGGTTTAAAAGCCCCCACATGTCTAAGCTCCAAGAAAAAAATTCTGGACACATCAATAAAAAGGTAATATAATTCAAAACAGCTGCATATAACATACCATTATACAAACTGATACCATATTTTACCTCCGTTTTGTGTTATTATACTATGTTAATCTTCAACCCTGACTGTGAATGTTTTATCCCAGGAGCAAATAAAGAGTAAAATTAATTGTGTTCAAAAATAAAGTTACTTCTAACTATACTAAATTATCACAACTGTTGTACTCTTGCTTTATCATAAACCTTTCGCTTGCATTCTAAAATACTGCACAAGTGTTGAAGCTGTGCTACCCAGTAAAAAATATTATGGTACATTTATATTTAAATGTGATTGTTTATATTCTGCAGTGATGTATCAGACATAGAGCTAGGGAAAATGTGGTCTGTAAATAATTTAAATCAAATATTTGGTGTTCAAAAGACTGATGTTAGCCATTCAAATTATAATATCTTTCCCAAATCGTTAGTACTTAAAAATTATCTGTGTCTTTGCAATCTGATCTATGATTTGTTCAAAGAGTTATGGGTTAATTACTTGACATAAGGAAAGTACTATTTTAAATTTTTTATTTACCTTTTCCACTATTATTCAACCACAGAATTGTACAACTACATCTCTAGGAAAGACCTCTTCATGTTCCTATTCAGATCATCTACAAAATTGCTATTGGCTTCAGTGCTTCAGAATTACAACAATTTAATCCCAAAATGAACTTTCTCTCTTGAAGAAATGAACTGTGCCTTCTGGACTGAAACTAGCTTTTCATAAACTTTTGACTGCAAAAGTACTCAGGGACAGTGAACAAAAAACCCTCTAATAGACTGAATTAATATTTCAAATTGATCACATCCCTTAGAGAAGTAATTTGATTTTTTTCTATAGCTAGTTATTTAATCAAAGCAGGAGTTATCTTTTCAATACGATTGCAATTTTATGGCTAGCCTAAGGTTTTATTACTGCATTTCCTAACACCAGCATCCCTCTGTGATGTCAATGATAAGGACTCAAAGATGCAATTTGTTTATGAAAGTAGAATTTCTTCTCTTTACTCATTTTGCCAGATCTGGTGGCACTGATTGAGAAGTGGCAGATCTCTCTCTTGAGGAGCCACAGTGCAAAGCTGGTGAGGGACTCTCAAGAAACTATAGTAATTTGAGACCAAGTTATTCTGCAGCTTGCTCAATCTCCTATTTTGACATTCCTTTACAGCAGAATCTCTCTCAGCCCCAGTAAGCATCACAACAGGCATGATTTAACCATGGGGTCTTCATGGTCTTCAGTGCTCTGGCATAAAGCTTGTACTCAAGACCTGTGGCTCATGAGGTACCCTCATATTGCATCAGGTTTCCTCTTATATCTTCATCCCACATCAAACACAGGGAGAAAGGTGAGAAATTGTGCTAAACCTGGATTTTTCCACCATCTGTATCCCCATCTGAGAGAGATCTTTCCCCTTGTCTTTCTTCTGTCTCTAATCCAATTGAAGATTTCCCCTCATGTGCTGAAACACAGACACGTGGTCTCAGCATGTGCCAAGCTGTAAATGTCCTTGTGATGCAGGATGGACTTGTAGATGATTTGTATATTATTCCACAAAGGTCTGTGAAAGAAAGCCTGTTTTTCTCTGCTCCCTTCGTCTCTACCAATATCAAGGAAATGTTTCTACCTCTATTGCCCAACCAAAAATGGCAGAACAAGGCTTCATTCTGCTGAATATTTGATTATATGCCAGGAGGAAGACATCTGTACTTGGATGTCGGTAAGAGACTATCTTTTGACTCTTGCTATAACACCATAAAAGTGCAATCTAAAAAATTAACTAACCCACCACCCCCCCAAAAAAAACCCCAAACACCAATTTAAAAAAAAAAAAAAAACAAAACAAAACCCAAAACAAAACAAAAACAAAAACCACAACACCCCAGTCCATTTAGCTAAATAACAGTAATTTTTACATTAAAATTTGTATTTAATGTCTAGGGTAGAAGGACTGTATACAAATTATATATAAGGAACACCTAAGGGAAAAGAGTCCAACAACTTAAATTATAATATAGACGTTGTACTCATGTTAATAACCACAAACTGGCACAGGGACACATCCTTTTGTTCTCTGCTCTCACATTCCGAGATGGATACTGTGTGGATTTTGTTCATAAGAAATATTAAAGCAGTAAACTTTTTTTCCCCTCCACATTCCTACAGACCCATAAATAGGGTGGCAAGTAAAAGAAGTGTATGTCAGAAATGCTCCAGCTGTTCCCCACAGTCTTCTCATTCCTTTTCCAGCATATTCCTTACCCAATTTTCTTTATGCAAAACACACAATAAAAATACCAGCTAAAGAAAAGAAAATTTCTCATGGAGGCTTATATGACTTCATCTCACACTCTTCTTGCTGCCACACCCTCATGCATCCCTTTTCTGCTCATTTGTGAAATGCACACAACACTGGGATATGACGAGCTGCTCTCTTTCAAACCCTGCCCAGCACTGCTGCGTGTCTTCTGGCCCTCACAACCCACCAAACTCTGGTTTTAATTTGTCAGTAGCTCTTGCCAGTGTTGCTTTCATCTTTTAACTCAGATCTATGAGGCCTCCAGCACCTCCAGGGTTTCCTATACCCCTGATAAGTATTTTTTCCACCAGCTTGTCCTTGGTTTTCTGGCTGCCTCCTCTTCCTCTTCCTCTGCATAGAACAACAATTACTCAAAATGAAAGATGTCCAGAAGGAGGAGTGACAGGGGATAAACATATTTTTTTTTTTTTTTTAATTATTCATGCAAAGCAGAGGTTTAACCTAAACTTCAGCATTCTAAAGGCACCCGTCTTCCTTTTCTACACACTTTTGAAATCCCGGGGCTTGTTCCAGTGAGGCACATGAGAATGACTAAAAACTACTACACTTCCAATGACCCAGCTTGAAAGAGTTTACCCTTGGAAAGGGCTAGCACTAGACTCATCAGCTCAGATCACACATTTTTTCACAAAGTAACTTGTGTAGTTATCTACCAATGTGGGGAACAGTAACAGGTGGGGGAAATTGCCTAAATATGTCAAAAAGGCTGGACCAATTACTAACAGATTTCTGCTTTGGTCTGTTGAAGCCTGGGAGCTGGTATAGACCCAGGCAGTTGGTGTAGTCTGTCAGACCCTGCTGACCTGATTGTCTGTCTGATGTAGATGCTGCTCCTTGCTGCTCCTTCATGGATGTGTGCTCAGGGAACACATATACATCTATTTACCCTGTGGACGACTTTCATGAGCCAAGGTTATAAATATTTTCCCCCTTGCAGGAAGCTCAAAGGCCTGGCCTGGAATCAGAGCTGACCAGCATCCAGGGATGTGATTCAAACTGTCAGGAGAAGCAGAGACTCCTTCTCAGGCCTGCATGCAGCAGAAATGGTGGAGAGAGAAATTTTGCAATTAAAAAGTATTCTTAAAGCTCTAAATCAGAAGCAAAGCTATGAGTTAAGTGACAACTCATTGTCCCAGTCTGTCAGGAGAAGCAGAGACTCCTTCTCAGGCCTGCATGCAGCAGAAATGGTGGAGAGAGAAATTTTGCAATTAAAAAGTATTCTTAAAGCTCTAAATCAGAAGCAAAGCTATGAGTTGTTAAGTGACAACTCGTTGTCCCAGCAACCATCAAAGTTTGTTATGATTGTTTAAGACTTTTGCTTCCCTAGCTACTCCAGGCAAAGCTATGAGTTGTTAAGTGACAACTCGTTGTCCCAGCAACCATCAAAGTTTGTTATGATTGTCTAAGACAAACACTTTTGCTTCCCTAACTACTCCAGACTGTGGGCAAAGGACAGTCAGCAGTCAGCTTCTGAAGACCTGGATTCACAGTGGTACTTCAGAAGCCACTGGAGGCACTAAGCAGAGTTTAAAAATGGGAATACAACAAGGACCTAGGTTGTGGCTGCCCCAGCCCTCAGCCAAAGTCTCCGTGACAATTCCTATCCACTGCTGGCCACTACAGAAGTCCATTAAACTGAGACCTCCAGCACAGATTGTACAGCCCAATCTAGCAGTTTACGCTGACTCTAATTTAAGATTTATGGTTGTTTGTATGGGTAGTTCAGGCAACTGCCCTGAATAAAACAACAGTAAGTACACTACTCCCTAAAATGTATCTCTAAAAGAAAAGCAAGGATTTCCTAAACCTTTTCCTCAGAGACATACTTGCCTAGAGGTGCTCCCATTGCTTGTCCTTTTCTGTCTTTGAACTAGTTTATTGAATGAGCTGGATTTGAAATGTTTCAGGTATGTCCTTAAAGGCCTCTTCCTAGGGACATGAAAAATTAAGTATGGCAAATGGTGGATAAATCCCAAATTCTCTGAACTCAGTTTTCTTCAAGTGGAAGTGAAGTTACTCTCAGACTCCTCTTAAAGCCAAAGCTATCCCTCATGATTAAGTCATTCCCATAGCATTCATCTTCTGGAAAGTCATGGAGACACCATCAGAAGTCTGTCATCCTCCAGCAAGTCAACCCAATCATCACATTGCCTCTCAGTAGATGAGTTTGGGGTAAGACTTCATTAATGTTGACCCAGAACATTAAGATGACCAGAGGGCCTTT
>NW_008632921.1:0-111016 GCF_000691845.1 Merops nubicus | reverse complement strand
AAAGAGTGAGGAGTGAGGAAGTCTAAGTCAGGGCAACCCCAAAGCAAGAGTAATTCGGGGACACTTCTGTTTCTTTAGCACCTGTTGTGGTCTAGGGTCAGGGGTGCCCCCAGACCTGGTATCGTATGCATTACGTTACATGATATTCTGAAAAACAGTTCTGTCCCAGTGTGGTAGATGAGTGGTGAACACACGGAATATTTCTGTGTTACATGACAGTCTTCCATCCACCTCAGGCTTCATATCTGTTCTTAGTGCAGTCCTTGATATTTCACTATCTCTAAAAGAGAGAGAAATAAAAACTACTACAGGAGTACCTTACAGATACCTCTATATAGTAACCAGGGAAAACACAGGAGACTGAGCACACGGTGTATGGCAGAATGCTTATGTGAAATGAATGATACGTGGCTGTAGTGCTCCTTAAGGAAGGGGTGCTACAGGACTCTTGTGTATGGGGTCATTCTAACCTGCATTTTGGTGGTGTGTCTAGGGGATGTTTCAGGAGCCAGACGACCTTGAGTTTGCCGCCTCTCTACTTTGCCATTTGCATTAAACTGAGCTCAGTGTTTCCCCCAAATGCTCCGTGTGCCAGGGTAAGTTAGGCAGGCGGTGAACTTGGCCTACGAATGGTGCATGAAGGTACTAAACTAGCACAGATATCTTTCCTGTGCCAGGTCAATGTTCTCCAGCCTTGAGGCCAGCTGGCACCATCCTGCCACAGCCATACTCTTAAACGTGCTGTCCAAAGAGAGTGGCTGCGTCCAAACAGCCCATGCAGAATTGTTGCTGGGCCAGGTTCAGCTCCCACACTACGTCCAGGAATTTTTTCTGGAAAATTTTTAGTTGACCTGCAACAAAACAGTTCTGAAAATTTAACTGTATGGATGAGTAATGAACAGCATGCTTGTGTTCCCTCTGTGCTTTCATTCTTAATTTGCTAACATCAACATAAACTGGTGCTGGGAACACAGAAGTGTGTTAATGCTCAATTATTCTCCCAGCACTCCTGTGTTGTGGAGAAATACCATACAACCATTTTCTTATTTAGAGTCTGAGGCCAAAAAGTTAAGACTGATGTCCACAAACCTATTTGCTCAAGGAACAGTACTTTCTTTGCTTTTTTATGCTATTTGCTCCCTCAGGAGCCCTCTCTCCATTTTGTTTTGAACAGAAACTATTTAAAAGTTTTCTTCATGCCTATCCTTTTTTCCCACCAACATACTCATGACTTCTCACATCTCATAATTTCTGCAGTATCCCAGTGAGCAACTTAAGGCCACTTTGTAATATTTCAAATTTCTCTTGCAACCTGTCCTCTGCTGACAAGCAATGTAAAAAGTTAGTGCTAAACAGGAAGTGTTATACTGAGATATTTCTTGACACTGAAGCATATTTTCCCTGATCTCCTGAGTGCTGCTTTATTTGTTATTCAACCATTATAAAGGACATTTTTTCAAAAAGCAGGACACTCTTTTCTTCCTACATAGTGATTACAGTAAGAGAAGCCTGTCTGTAACAAGGATACTTCAAAACAATAATGCAGATAGTATTAATTTGATCCAATTATTATGTTGGTCAATTCACACACACACACACAAAAAGAATAGTTTACACCATTAATCCCTGTTCTAAAATCCCATATGAAAGGCACAAAAGCAAAAAAACAAAGTGCACAAAAAGTTAAAAATTATTAGAAAATACTGCAAGAAATTTATCTTTTCACATTCCCATTTCTCATTGCTCTCATTAATTTGTCTTTTTCTAAGATATTCAACATTGCAATGGGAAAGACAATATATATATCATTCTCTGTGGTTCATTTGTATTTTTCATGTGTATCCAAGACAGTCTTTTCTGAATGTACAATTGCAAATATATATTTTTGTCTCTTAGAGGTTACTGGGAGTTTAACATGGTGTAAAATAGAAAACTCAGCTCTAACTCATGTTCTCTTCACCTCACTCCACCCTCCCAAAGGAAAGAAAATCAGAATAAAGTGAGTTTAGTTTGACATCTCAGCTGGTTTGTTGCTGCTTATGTTAAATTTGGGGGAAAAATGCTGAATTCACAGGCTTTGATAAAACAGTCATTTATTTCCCTGTCAGATATAATGAAAGTCAAATGAAACAGTCAGTTACAAACGTACACAAAAGTACACTCTGAAGTTCAACATGAACACTCACATCAGAGAGGGTCTGAATAGCAGTAAAGTCACGTAAAGTTTTTGAAAAAGTGCTTTAATTTACAACAGATTTTTGTTTTCACCAACAGCTGAGGACATATCAATGATTAACTTACAGCTGGGTGCTCTTAGGACTGAAGCACCTCAAACGTGTTGAAGTATCTGGAAAACATGTCACATACTACCTGTCCTCTCAGTCCCTGAAGGATTTGGACAACCGCCACTGTGGTTCCACTAAAAACTTTGAAAATTCCTGAATGAGCTCAAGATCTCACTCTTGACAGGGTAGTCAAGGAAAGAGAGTCCATTTCTGTACACGTAGTGAAGTGCAGAAGAGCAAACGTCCTGTCTGAACTTTAGCTAAATGAAAAGGGCTGCATGCAAAAAAACCTGCCAATTACTGATTCATAAGTTTTGTTCATGAGTAATCAGTATTAAAAGTACCTTTAAAAACTCCTTTAACGGTGAGCATCGACCACACTAAGTAATAATAGTGGGACTACTGGAGTTGTTGTAGGGGACTGTGTGGTACCCCTGCAGTGAACAGAACGTGATGATTGTCATTATAGTGGGGTTGCCTCTGGGGTCACAGATCTATAAATACATGTATCTTTATGTGTGATTCTGAATCGAGCATACAAGCATCTCTTTAACCATCCAGTGACACTGGGTGAAGTATTCTCCTGGATCATGGGAACTACGTGCTGCCAGAAAACAGCAAGAGGGATCTTAGTTCTCTCACCAGTGTGACAGAAAGGGTGGAGCAGAGAAGGGACCATACAGTGCAGTAGGTGATTGCTGCTCCTCGATCTCCACGTGAGTAAGTGAGATGTTCAATCCGGATTTGTAATCTGTATCTGTTCCTGAGCTACATCCTGTTTACATTTAGGTAATGATTATGATGCTTCATTTGCCTTTCCATGGACATTTTGGTATCTTTCACTTGGTGCAATGAAGACTCTGTTAGAATAATGGAGCAAGAGAGAAATCTTTCACACACAGTGTTATGCAGCAATCTCAGTGCAAGTATTTAAATACAACATAATGAACATTTCTAGAATTCAACAACTAATATCTTAATATTTAAAATAATTTCAAGTATTCTTTAAAGTGGTCTTTTATTCTTTTTTTAAACCACTAAACCTTTTAAGGAAAACTACCTAACATTTCCATTTGGATGTAACTTCATCATGCAGACTTAATCTCTTCTGTTGGGCCAACATAATCTGAAATGACTTGTGAGAAAGGCTCCTAATATTCTTTAGGCAGAGCAACGAAAGCCCCAAGATTTAAATTGCATAAGATTTCACTGATAGTAACATCTTTGGTATTTTGTAATGAAAAAAATCTGAGGCATAAATCGTTGACTTTGTCAACATCTAGTACAGCCTGATGATTGCAAGAAAAGATAAAAGCTCTGATAAATGTTTTGTTATTTATAAATGTAGTAGGCATGGTTAGGAGTTCTTTAATTAAAGATTTAGTGCTCTCAGACTCATCCTCTTGCTCTTCTCTCCAGAGACACAGATGCATCTAAAACCCATATAAAGTCAAATATCCCTGCCTGGTTTTAAATTTAACATAGCTGCTTAGTCAGGCTATTGATCTTTGTCAGATAGTGGGATACATCCACATTTTCTGAGTTTCCAGATAAAACAACAGTATGGTGCTGAAACTTCCTTAACTACAAAGGATTAGTACACATTAACATTGTTATTTTTAGAACTAGGCAAATACTGGAAGCAATTACTACCCTAAACTGCTTATTATAAATAGCAGAGATTAATTTCTTTCCAACATTGATAGGAAACCACAAGCAACTGCAAATATCATAAAGCACCCTCAGAAAGGGGAAAAAATCTTGTACTTTCGCACTGGGATGTGGGAAGCAGGGTTACATTTAGAGTTCTGCTCTTTGTTCTGTGTCCCCCCAGGCAACAGATTTCACCTTGTCCCTTAGACAAATACAATTTCTCATTAGTAATTAGTCAGTTTGGAGTATCAGGAGATCAAGACTGCAGCATATCTTGAGATGTCTAGGTCTCAGAGCAGAGGTGGCTCCTCAGGAGATGGTGCAACAGGAGGCTTCTGAGCAGTCCTCAGGAGCATTCCCTCATTGCAAGCCAAAACTATTGAGATCTCTCTTATAAAATCTGAAGGTTTCTTCTGGTGGCTCAAAAATTATTGTGCTAGACTTTCTATCACCTAGGTACAGATGTTACCAAGAAGAACCGCAAGAATTAAAGATCCTCTCTGTCACTCCTGGTAATACAGAATTTGATTCAAGAATTTTATCCACAGCACAATACTTGCCCAAATCCTGAGCACTAGTAAGAGCTTTGCTGTGCCTCCAGCTTTCCATTATCGCAACATCAAACACCTTGAGCGCAGTTACTCCAGGCACAGATAGAGCAGTTCTTAATTGCCAAAGCATTGCAGATACCCCAACACCAAATGTGTAGCTTGAGGTGTCCCATAGCAGATCCATGTCCACTTGTAGCCCACAACAGAGTCTTGCCATGGAGATGGTATCCAGTCTTGCCTTTCTGACAGACAGGCCCAGACATGAGGACCTGGACAGGACATGCAAACGCCTGTCTCCACTTCAGCAGCACCTAGCAATTGATATAAACTCGCAAGCATCAGCACATCCACGCTGCCATCAGAAGACTCCCTCCTTTCCCAACAGATGCTGGATTTTGTCTTATCCCACCTTTAAAAAATTCTTTTCACAAAAGGAATTGCTCCTCTTCCCTGTTTCTTGCCTTACCTTTCTCCTCTGCAGAAATGGCTGCAGCCACTATTGTACTCTGAGCACAAGGTGTCATGACATTTCCCCTCAAGGTCTTGCTTTTTGCTAAAGGTCCCTCTTGTCCTTCTTCAAGGGATGATAGGACTCCACAGTTTCTAGCAGGAGTCAGAAATGATTTTAGAACTTGTTTAGTAGTTGTCTCTTCTTTTCAAAAGATGAGTTGTGAAGCTCTTCAGACACAGATGATGTCAGCCAGTGACTGAGTGCAAGTACTGCTGGAATAGATAGTCTGGCATATTCTCACTTGCAGACCACCATGGTCAAGAGCAAACATAAAAGTCTCTGCTGGCAGTATGCAGTCTGAAAGTAAGACCTCTCAGTTTAGATGTCATCATGTAGCATGAATATACAAGTACCTATGTTCTCGTTATAGTCTATGGAGATACAGTCAATACAGTGTGTAGAAACTGGAGAATAAAATCTTCTCCAGAAATAGACACCTGATGAAGACACACACCTATGGCAGGATTCAGAACTCTAAGCAGAAGTTTACTGTCATTTGAGACATCCTAACTTATCCAGGCTGTCTACATAGTGCCTGCAGATACAATATGGTGCCTCTAAGAGACCTATATTTTTTTAGAGAAGCATCTAGAGATTAGGTGCAATACTGTATGTTACCCAAATTAAAGAAATACATACCTATGATAAGACTAAACCCTATGTTTTATACGTCTACATTGTATAACCTATATAAGGAAATATGTACTAGTATATTAAGTGGACTTAATCCTACCTCTAAATCTAAGCATCTCAACTTCAAACAGAATCCTGTCCAAAGTGCCAGTTCTGCTTTTCAAGTATAAAGGTGCTTTGATTTCAGTCCAACATTCTTCTACAGTATTGATCTATTGAGCTGTGCAGAAGAAATTCAGGAACTAAGAAGTTTTCTTGAAATAAATGAAGTCTGCTGCAGATATGTCAAAATGTAGAAACTGTCCCAGAAATATTTGGTGAGGAAGTATATTGATTAGAAGGGGATGAAGGCATGGCAGGGGAGCAGGGAGGAGGAAGGCTCTTTTAGTTCAATTAGAAACTTGGAGAGTTTGCAAAAACTGTTTTTGATCTGCAATGAAGCAAAAGAATAGCCATGCCAACATATTAAATGTTGCCTAAATGTGACAGAAATGATCTGTCATTGTATCCAGTAAAAATTACATGTTAATTTCTTAATATACTTAAAATAGTAGAAAATGAATATGCTAATTTGAAAAGTAAAGTGTAAAAGACAAGATAAAGACTGATTCTTCTAAGCTATTCTCAGTTGTTTCTGAGAGCCCTGTCACCATGCCTGTCACAGGCAATGCTGGAGTAAACTAGTAAATCTCTGTTCTGATGTAAGCAAGAAAGAGTGCTCTGGTGCCCATGAACACCTCTAACTTTTGGAAATAATATTAGTGTTACTGGTCAGAAAACAACCAACTAAGGGAAACAGTTCATAACAGGACCAAATAACTAAATCAGTTTAATTTGATGGTCAACACCACCATCACTTTGATCCCAGAGATCTTACTTAGGTAAGGCAGTACCAAACCAGGGTGAATTGTCCAGCCAGGTCTGAAGTCTCGATCTCTCCTGCCTGCCCTGAGGAGCTTGAAAGCTCTGTCTCCTTCTCAATAATTTTCTGTTCTGGGGGCTGCAGTTGTGACTTGTTTGTTAACTGTTTGCTGGCAGATTCATATAGTTTCTTCCCCATTGGGAAGATGGCTCTTCAGATTCTTCATTAATATAATATATTGATGGACACAGGTTTCCATTTAATTATAAAACTAACTAAATCCTTTTTAAAAGCCTTATTCCTAGATGAGGATGTTCTTTGTAACTTCAGTGTCCACAGAAATATACCTTGTGGCAGGACACCTAGGGTCTGTTCTCTGTGGCTGCTCAAGTCAATAACTGAACTCCAGTTCAACAAAGCAGACATTTTCTAGCAGTGAGAGTGGCAAAAGAACAAAGAAATCTGTAACTGGCTGTGATTAATTAGTTAGCTGATCCACAGCTATTGAACCAGTTTTGTTGGCTGTAGGACTGTTGGTTATGAATCCTCGTTTTTGCCATCTGAACGTATCCTAGCCAAATCCACGTGTCATGAACTATTTCCACCCTCATTGCTTTCACGGAGCCCTGGTATGCTTTTGGATAGGTGTCCAAGCATGGTGCTGCACATCTGGTTGCTGACTGCTGGAATCCAAAACTCCAGATATATCAGATTGTTACCACAATCATCTACAGGGTCCTTTTTGACATGGGTTATCACTTTTAGCACAGACAGTGAGACTATCAACAAATACACATTTCTAGGAGTATGGACTCTGTGCTGAACTTCCCACTCGTCTTCCCTCTCTCACTGGTACCTCAGAATCTACACCTGAAAGACCAAAGACCAACAAGGCATCCCATGTACTCATCATTGTCAGAGGGTGGTGACTGTTTCTTCTGATTACAGTTGAGAAGATGCATACAGATCTAATTATTGAATGAATGTAAAGGTCATACTTATTGGTGCTCCAATCCGTTTCAAAAAAAAAAAAAGTGTTTTAAAAATATGTATTTCAAAAGGAGGAGGAAGATGAAGTGAAAGATCAGCTCCAGGGACAGTGGTAGTTGTCCCTGAAATATTACATAATTTTATTCACCTTGGGTCACATCTGAGCTGCAGTCAAAGTTTAATCGCCTTTTGATTTAACATCAGTATGAAACCAAAACTATGCAGTCATTTTAGGTTCAGTGGTTCAAAATCAGTTTTCCACTAACAAACTCCATGAAATTTTAGGAAACTCTAGAGACTTCTGTTCAGGCTCATTCTTAGTTTGAACACAGAGGTGGGTTCAACTTCATTTCCATCAATTTATTCAGAAAGCTACATTAGAATCTGACAGTTAAAATTATCCAGATTCATTAACAGAGACAATAACAGTCAGTAATTCAAAGGGGGAGAAAGCAAAATATCTGGCTTTCCAACTGAACTACATTAAGATCTAATAAACACTGCCAAGAAGGTATCCAGATTGCTAATCAAAATAAATCTGAGGATTACTCTGTTCTACAGTGTTTTAAAGGAAATAAGTCTCTTTAAGTTCAAGTCCACATTTAAGTAGAATTTTGTGCTACAACTCACTGCCCTTTAGTTTAACAGGACATCTCCTTAGTGGCCTTCTGAGGCATAGCCTGCTGGTCAGAGACATCAAGAGCTCCTGGCATTGGCAGAGGCAGTTGCTGTGGGTTCCCTTGAAACAAGTCCAGTTGAGGGGCATGCATAATCCCCTGTCTCTCCAGAACATCACGCCTTGGGCTTCAATAGAGCAGGATGTTACTTTGTGTTTATATTTAATAACCTCCTCCCTTCCAGCCTCCAAGAAGGGAGGTCTTGGGACTAGCACATTATCCTATAGCTCAGGAGGGTTGGATTTAATTTGCTTGATTCACGACAGGCTTTCTGTTTGACCTGAGGCTAATCACTTTGGACTAAGGCCACAAGGGGATTTAGGTAGAACCCAGATCCTTGCCACTCTTGCTTATCCAATACCTAATTTTCTGCTGGTTGGCATGTGCAAAATTGCCTCAGCCCTGATTAGAGCCAGGCAATTTTTATGGAAGAATTCTTTGTTTGCTCAGAAATGCACTTTTGTGTTGATGGAAACTATCTGCAAATTTGTACCAGATTTGACCAATTGTTTCAGCCAAAAGAAAATATTGGAAACGTCAAGATGATTTGTTTGAACATTTTTAAGGAAAATATTTTTGAAACTGTTCCATTTTGAATAAATAATCAAATATTCAGTGAAGTAAACCTAGAGCTTGACTCACCCTTATCTTAGGTAAGAACCCCAAAAAGAGCCCATTTCTTAGTCTCAGCAACATCTGAAGGGGCATAAAAGGAATTGTTTCTAGAAGGGAGACCAGACATATCTAACAGTATAGTGACTCCAAGTTCTCTATGAACAAGAACAAAATTTAAACCTTTTTTTTATGATCAGACAGAGAGAAGATGTTAAAACTGACAACACCTTCTAGGCAAAAGCCTAAAGCATTCTGTCAGTTATCAGAAAAGTTCATGCTCTTTCATGTCAACAAGATGATGTAGGGACAATAATTCCCACTAATAATCCAAAACAGAGTTTAGCACCAGTCCTTTTTTTAGAGGTAAGATTTATGGACAGAGGTCTAATTTTTTTCCCCCAGTATTTCTTATTGACTACTTATTGTTTTCACTTGAATCAGTTAATTAGCTTACGACTGTTCACAGTCATGTACTTCCTTTATTGCTTTTATGCACAGTATGGGTGTCTAGTTCAGAGCTGGAAAGTCCACTGGATGGGATGGAATGTGAAAAGTAACTATTGTATTTTGTCAAGTCCCTCTGAAAGTTTATGCAGTTAATTGGTTTCTTTTGTACTACACATTTCTGCAGATAATTCTTCCTCATCTCCCAAAGATGCAGTATGCTCTTATGAATCTCAAGGACAATCATAATTGAGTTACTGATTGCCAGTATATTTAAGGCACAACTCATTTACCTAAATCTAGATGTCCAATGGTATTTGAGATGACCAGGCATATCTTCTAGCTTCTACTGGAAAGGGTATGGGCTTTCTGTGAGAACTCCATGTCTGCCACCCCTATACAGAGGTACCTCATTCCCAACCATGTCTCAAACACAGCTGAACTGAACTCCAAGAACCTTCAGAGTTTTTCTTCACTGAGATCCTGGCACTCAACAAAAAAGTTCTTACTAGCACTGTGTAACTTCTAAAGCAAAAATAATACCCTTGAATGCTCTGGAAGTCTGCAAACAATCTATGTGTTAGACAAGCTAAGCTCTGTTCGTCAAATAGTTTTAACTCATTGTAAAAGCCAGAAGTTCATTGCTTTATTCTGAAAGGACTAACAAGTGATAAAGGGGCAGGGGGGAGAAAAAGGAGGAAAGCCAAATTATTGCCTTCAGTTTATGAACTATCAGAGAAGTTTGGGGCTGACTCCTGGATAAAAACATAGTTGTTTTGTTGGTTTTTTTTTTACTTCCTGATAGCTAGTTCTCCCACCATTATCAACTTAGAAATCTTACTGTGCAGGATCATGTTTAGTGTTTGCGTATCTCTTAGTCAGTATAACAAACATATTTCTTAAAATGACAGATAAAGACAGCCTAAAATTCAAACTTTCTGTAGTTCAGTGGAACCTAGGAAATTAATTATGTTGTCTAAAGCTAAACTGTCTTTAAATTCTTAATTCCTTTGTTATTTCATTCTCTTACATTTTTTTCCCATTTTCACATTTTTTGAGGGTTAAATTGTACAATCTCTTCCTGTTTAATATGTCCACAGTCTTAGCATGCATGGATCTATGCATGCACACGTTGGTGAGTGCACACATGCACCATCTCTGAGGTCCTCCCTCTGTCCCATGGCTCCCAGTGAAGTAAAAGGATGGTATGCCCACTCAGTAGAAGGATCTTTAGAAGCTGCAGAGCCTGACTTCCAGTCTGTGGCTCTGAATGATTTACATTCTAATCTTGTCTGTTGTTTCCAGCACATGCATTCAATGAAGTGTGAGATGCTCTGCCTACAAAAAAATGTAGGAGTAAAAACACACAGTAAATTTTTTCCATTTATTAATAAAGTTCAACAGGCATTTGTGCAGAGAACATACAATAGTCAAGCTACTTGTGTGTAAATGTGGTCTCTCTCAGTGACTTCTGTAATCTCATAAACTTCATTTATCTTCACCCAGTAAGGTATTTTCAATGAAGCTTCATTCTGAATGAACTTGTTATAGGCTAGTTTTACGTAGCAGACAAATTAATAATTTCTTTTCTAATTTTAAAGGCATTCAAAACTCCATAAGTTAACCACAACTTTCTGACTTAAGATAAGGCTTGATGGATACCTTTTTTCCACCAAGTAGTAACAATCCTTTAAAATTCAGTTAACTTACTTTGAATTCACTGAATCATTTGGTTTGTCATAACACAGTCTTTTATGACCTTTTGTATATAAATAGGGAAAATTAATTGCTGCTGGCAACATCAAAGTGTTGTTTCACTATACATTTAATCATTAGCTTTAAATGCTCCCAAACTAATGTTCCAAGACATTGCGAAGAGGTAATAAGTTCAGAGCAATATGAAACATAAAGCAGGACTTCAGAATGAGTTGAAAGGATTTTCTTTAAATGCATAAGAGCTTTCAAACTCATTGTACAAAACTTTGTAGGAATTTTGGCCAGAACTAAAAGAAGAGCCTTACTCCCATATTTAAATGAATTACCAGATCTGCTAGATACTGTACGCCCTTGTGAACTCAAACAATCTGTCTCCAAGAAATAAAAAATACAAAAATAAGCTTAATTGATTCTAACACGTCAGAAGTTGTGCTTCTGACATATTAATGTAGCTGCTGAATGACACACATTTAATATGAAGTCTTGCAAAACTAGTGAGTTTCATGGTATCATTAACAGCAGGAAATTAAAATAGTGATTTTTCTTTTACTTGTTCTTATGTTTTCCTTTTGATGAATATTTAGATTCAATCGTTTGTGAAGACACACATTTTAGTAAAAAGTTTTATTTTGAAGGATTTATTTCTCCAAACCATGTCATCAGCCCTCAGAATATCAGTGCACTTGGGTCACAGGCACTCTGAATGTCTTAGAGACATGCCTTTGTCCTGGAGAGAATCACAACAAGGTCTGATAGTTATAAGTAATTTAATAATCTTACGACAAACATGAGGCATAAGAAAATCTTGTTCACTTTGGGGAGATTTAATGCCTGCTGCAAAGCCTATTGTAACCATGTTTTTCCTACATGGGGTTTGGATCATGACCATGATGTTGTTCCATATTGCCTTCAATCTTTATCCGTAACTGGTAAACTGAGAGCAGCAAAATCAAGGCTGACACTTTTTTTTTTTTAATTTCCCATGCAAAACTGCACATGCATGAGTTTCATGCAGAACACATTTAGTGCTGTTGCATTAAAAGGAAATCTGTGAGTGTATGTGAGTGCTAGCACTGAGCTGAACACAAGTGCACGTTGCACACACACACCCCCCCAGATTCTTGTTAGCACTCTGCCTGAGGGCACAATGGCACTGCACAAAGCACCTGGCCAGGACCTCAGGGAACAGAGCTCTGAGCTTTGCTCTATCATGGGCTTACATTGTGGTAGTGAGAACTGTCTGAGCCTCAGCTACTCTATGTAGAAGGTGCCACTGCAGACATTTATCATTCCTGGAGGCTTTTACATGTACTAAAGGGTTTTTTTGAGAGTATTCCTTAATGAAGTCTGCAAGGTACAGGTGTCTTATCATAAACCTGGGCATCCACAGCATCCAGTTCCTTGGAGGTGTAAAATCATATCCATCAATTCCCCCTAATATCCTGAACCTGAAAAAAATACTTCCATAGAGATTTTATTTTAAATGTGATCTCCACCAGTTTATCACAAACTTATCTGAACTGAAAATGGAGGCTTACCCACTACCCTAAAATACCTCTACTTACTGGACAGAAGCACAGAAAAAGGGGACAATGGCCAGGTACAGGTTTACAGACTGACTCCAGCTGTCAACAGCCTTTATTCAACTCTGTCCTGGTCTGGTAGCTCAGTCTGTCCCCAGAAAATAGGGAACATGGTTTCCCTGTGCAATTTTCCCAAATGCTGCTCACCTTTTGGAAGCTGACTAGCACTTGTTCTTCCACTAGGCAGCCTTTGGAGGTGTAAAAGAGAAATAATTTGTCCATTGACATTCAGCTCTTTTATCATTGATGTATAATGAACACATGCAGTAAGCCCTTTAAAGAAATAGCCTATTATTAATTATTAGTAATCAAGAGCTAAAGGAAATTCTCTTTTCCTTGGCTTAGCCACTTCAGTTCATATTGTTTTAAATCAAGAAATAAATCTAAAACTAAAACATTCTCTATATAAATCTGCAGAAGATCATCTGAGATAGACAGCACCACATATGTTTATAGTTGAGAATCTGGCAGCCAGAAGATGTAACAACTGATGGTCAAGATGTTCTGGTTCAGAGTTGGAAAGTAAATAATTCCTGAGAGGAAGGATTCTACAGTTCTGGGCAGCTGATCCGGTAATAAAATAAATAAGCAATAAAATCCACTTCCTGTTTTGAGAGTTCACATTTCATACTGGCAAAATTCTCCTATTAAATTCAATTTCATGCTTCCATAAATAAACCTGGCACCTTTTTAAACACTTTTCCATCTGTTTTACAACTAGAAGTGTATTATTTAATGCACTCGTGGGATTCACACCAATGGGAAAAGGACTACTTGTGAAGAACACAACATTTTAGTTGGAGAGAGTACAGAAAAATAATCACTAGCTTCCCTAAATTCTCAAACAATTGTAACAGGACTCTGATGTAATCATTTTTTCAGGAAGGAGAAAGATTTTTGTGTGTGTGTGTGTGTAATTTTTATTTTTATTCAACATGAAATGGACTTTGAACCAGAACAGGATATCTACTTTTTTGTTTATGAATAGATATTTCTCCTTCTTCAAGACATGGAAAATGGCTTCTATATGCGCTAGCAGGGTAAGGAACTAATCAAGTCAGCTAATCCCAGAAACTCTTTCAGTCAAAAGTTATCTTTATTGGCAAAAAAAAATTATAATGGCAATGGAAGTAGTCATCTTTAATTTTCAGTGCTATTTGTGTTTATAGATCCCAAACTGCTGTACAAAAGCTACATTATTTCATATGTGATAATATATACATAGCAGATAATAAAATAAATATATGAAATTACTTGCCCCAGCCACCAGCAAGCCAGAGGCAACCAGGTATCCTGAGACACAGACAAGAGGACTAGGTGCTTGATTCTCCTGTAGGAAAACCACTAAGGACAACTTACAATTCTCAGGGTTGTTCCAGTTGTCTTTCTATGATTCTATGATTCCTTGGTCTTGGAATGAGATGTAGCAGTAGAACAGAGTGAAAGCACTTGCAATGTATGCCTCTGCTCATTAGTCACTGATTTTTCTGTTATTATTTCCAGAAAATAATCTAAAAGACATGTGGCTCAGCTGCTTATTTTTGAGTGTGAAATGCAACGTCAGCGCTTAGGGTAGACAACCTCTTAACCTCCCCAGCACTCAAACATCAAAACATCTACTTAGCCTACAATGCCCCAGCACATACAGCCTTCACTGGGTAGAGAAAGCAAGCTTGAGGAGAAAATGTGTATCTTTTGCAGAATGTAGCAATATGTCTCAAGAAGGGAAGACAAAAGCATTGGCAGAGACAAGGAGGAGTCTTCAAGCCAAAGTAGAGTTTAACGCTGAATGATTGTCCTCAGGAAAAAGGAAAAAATGTGTCACATGACAAAGGAAAAACTTTCTCATCAGAGTTGTATCTTTGCCTTGTGTTCTTAAGACTGTACTTAACTTTAACTAAAGTTTTGACATACAACAACGTTCACTTGATTTGAGATAGCAAACTGAAAAAAAACGATACAGAGCTCACAATAAAAGGCAGCAGCTCTCATGGCACATTTAAAAGTCAGACTGAACATTGTGGAAATGGCAAAGAATAATATTTTGGTTTTTTTCCTAGCTGTCCTTGTACACTGCATAGGCAAGTACAGGAAAGGCATGCACAGACAAAGAGCACCTGCAGCAGGATGAAGACAGGTGAGCATCCTGTCTCTCCTGTGTCTCCCTTTGCCATTGCCCTTGCCATTATCACCACAGCTGTCCACTGCCATCAATATGATCAGCACTTGGCCAAAGCAAGGAAGTGGTTTGTTAGTTGCAGTTCTTTACCTTCTTTTGTGGAAAATGAAAAAGGATTGTCAAACCATCTCATTACTTTCTTGTTTGTGTGCCCATGTGTACACATGCAAACCAAATATGCATGTGGTTCCATCCATCCAAAACCCTAACATGAGCCACAGAAGGTATGCAAGGATCCTCAACTCTAACATGTGCTGTGGATATTCTCATCAGTCAGAGGCCCTAATCCATGCACTACAGGCTTTGAATGAGTTTGACCCCTTTTGGTCAGACATCTGTAGAGAGGCCTCTTGAAGTTTCAAATATGATGCATTTCCTTGGCATGCTGGATCCAGATGATTTTCTTGTTGCTGCACTGTAGAGAAATGTTACCTTTTTAAGTAATAGTTGGGGAAATTGTTTAATACTACATTTCTAATTTGACCTCCACCTTGTCTTTGTTGCTGGGGCAGATTTACTAGGGGATCAAGGGAAAAAGGGGCAACAGTACTGCTTGATTATATCTACACTCATAAATTAAACAGCTCCAGAGAGCATTCCTGGGGTACTGGAAGTAAGTCATTCACATATATTGTTAAATTGTTAGCAGAGTCCTTGGCATGGTTTTGACCCATGTCAATGAGCATTCTCCCAGACAGTTTCTGGGGAGGTGTGGGAGTTCGGGTGGGCCAGGAAGGCCTCTGAGAGTCACTTTGCATACCACCACACTGTTCTGAAGGGTAAGAGAGTTCAGAGGTATGGATATGGGCTGTTCCATGCTAGCTGATTTCATTGTCAGGGAATAATGTTGGGAGTGAATTGGACAGGGTCACCTAACCCTGATGATTTCTACTTTACACGTGGCAGTATTAGAGTCAAACAGCAAGAACGTTGCTGAGCTGATTTTCTCTGTGTCAACACCACAGCTGCATGCAGTTGAGTACAGAATGAATCTTAGCTTGAAAACACGACAAATAGACTTTGGTTTTTTGTATTTCCCCGTCTGTTCCTGCTATTTAGATTTTCATGTTTCCTATAGTGTCAATGGCTGGTTTTAATAGAAAATATGTAAAATTCAAAAGCTTTGGGTCTACTTTGTTTCAAAGAAGCAGCTTGGTGCTTTCTAATTGCCTAGAGGCAGCATGCAACTTTGAATTAAGCCAGCATCTCCCATCAACATTGCCTTTTTTGTCATTTAGGGACCAACAAGAGTGCAAAAGTATTTCCTGCACTCACAGTTTGTAACTGTTCTCTAAGGATTTCAAGCACATAAATCTTTCTAGCTTTTTACAAGCAGAAATTGCCTTGTGGTAATCCAAATAATCATCTTATTGATTCATATAATTTTCCTGGGGGTTGGCCCAACATAGTAAATAGAGGAATTGCCTTGGAGTTCTGCGAATGTGTGTGTGTGAAGGTGCATAGATATATTTATACATATATGTATACATACATGCACACATATGTATATGAATATGCAGATACATAACAGGATGATAAACATCACATAGAAATTATCTGCTGAGCAGGCCACATGACTGGTGATCTTATACACACAAAAAGTGCCAGTGCACCTTGTCTAAAGCTCTGAACTCCACTTCAAGAGTGTTTAGTTTTCTGTTCCTGCTGCTCCTGTTGCAAAGCTGTTCCAGGATCGAACTGCTGTAACAGATAAGAAACTTCTGACTTCCAGATTGACTTTATTCAGGGACCAATTTATACCTTTCTGTTGTTTTGCCAGCACCATCCTTTGGTTTAAATCACTGTTCTTTTTCCATGGTATTTATTTCTCTGATGTATTTATAGAATGTAATTATATTGCTTCTTCATTTTGATTTTCCAGGCTCTTGTGACAAATTAAATAAACCCCTTATTCTCTTTTGTTACCACTACTCCTTTTCTGCACCCGTCTTTCCTCAGCATGGGTTACCAGAACTGTATGAAAGCTAACATCTAACATTTCATTAGTGTTTTGTAAAATTCCACTAATCCTTACCTACCTCTGCGTAATTTTGGCAGGATTCTTGCAAATAATTTGTATGGTGAAGCCCTTCATGACCTCAGCAATTTCCAGCTGATGAGGTCTTCATATCACCATTTCCTCCACACATATGCCCACCCCCAAAGGAATGTAATGTGAAACCTAACCCAATTGTGCCATTCTTAATATCACCCAGTTCCTCCATATTCAGTGTCTTCTCATTCTTTGCTCCTGGCACAGGTTTCAGGACTTATCATTTATATCAAAACGATTAAAGGGAATATTAATGTTCCATCTCCAAAATGATCATTAAGCAATAAAGTCATTTTCTCGTAGCCTGGAGTTCCTCAAGTGCCACCTGCTCTAAAGTCCATTCTGGCTGAATCCTAAACAACTTTGCACTTTCTCTACTACTGATCCCATCTTCTTTGGCTTTGCTGATAATCTTTCAATGGCCACCACATTCAAAATTTTCACCAAAGTCTGGAAAGTGGATATTTGCTTCATTTCCTCTTTCTGGCAATTCATTTAATTTAAAAAAGAAAACCAATGGCTAGTTTATCCTGACGTCCCTTAGATAAGCTCTTTCAGTAACTGACCTCCATGCCTTAATAATTCTTGTTTTTCAAATTTTATTTTTAAGACAACAGATTATTGAACTAAAATCTAGGTGGACTGTGATTGTTCAGACTTCTCTCTCACCCCAGCTTTTTTACACTGTGTGATGTGTCTCCAAACATTAGGCACCAGCCATGCTTCCTGAATTTATTAAAAATACCTGCTGCTCCACTTAAACTTTCTTTTGTTTTGTTTCCTCTTGGGATTAAATTTATTTTCCACTTTTCTCCTCCTGGAGCACATTAGACATCTCAAATTGTGCTTCTACCTTGACTAGACTGGTTTCCATCTCTATACCTTTTTTCACTATCTTTGTTTTTTTCCCCAGGTTCAAAATCTTTGCTTATTTCCTTGAAATCTGAGCTAAAGCATAATTCAGTTTTCAGTTTATACTTGATTTATTCTTAATTTCTACTCTATCCTCACTACATTCTGTTACTACTTATTTTTTCCACCCTTGTTCTTTTTATTCACATGGCTGAACAATCTTCTGTTATGTGTTTTAATATCCTTTGCAAGGTCTAACTCAGCTTGACTCTTTGTTATTCTCACTTTATCTCCACATTTTTTGGCCTCTAAGGCAGTTTTCTTTGATGATCACTCATTTTTACCCTAATAAGTGTAGGCATTCTGCTTATTTCTAATATCCCTTTTTTTCTTCTTGTGACTATACATCTGGTCAGATCTGGAGTCACTTCCTCCAATTTTCCTTTTTGTTTTTTTTATCTTTCTGAGACAGAGATGCATGATAAGCTTTGCACCCTTGACTTTAAGGCTTCTTCTACATTCAAGTATCAAATTCAGGTCCAGCTGAGTTAACTGTCTAGTTTCTGCTGTTTATCAAAATTTACCATTTCAAAATGATGTTTTACCTTTTTGAATGTTAATGTTTATCTTTTAAGCTTCCATTTATTTTAAAATCATTATCTTTTGGTACCTCAAGTCCAGTGTCATTTTCCATGAAAATTATCAGCTCATCTCTGAGGTCTTTGGTACTTATCAACATCATATTTAAGTTTTCAGGATCTTGAATTGAATCAGTGACTAGATGTTTAAGAGGTAGGCTACAAACTTGAAAGTTTTGGGTCCCAGTATTTTTTTTTTTCTGTGCTTTTGACCTCTCAGACCCAGCAAGTACAGTCTGACCATGTCCATACTTGTCAAGCTCTATTTGCCTGCAGGATATGGTGACCATATTGCTTCAAGTGTCTGAATCCCACTCCAGTATCTAAGGTGAATGTGTTTCAAGAGCAAAAGAGTGTTTTGATACTCCAAGACTGGAATTGTTGGCGTCTTGGGTACAAATTCCAGTTCCTTCAGACTTGCTGGAGATTTTTAGTAGTGAAAACACAGTAATTATCTTCCACTGTTGAAAAGATCACTTAGTTTCAGGAAATTTACATTCAATTGATCTGACATTATACCACAATGCAAAATGGAAACTTCTCAAGTCAGTTTAGGGAAAATGATAATATACTTTAGCATCAGGTGTATGTCTGGCAAAAGGATTTTTGCCTTTTTTTTAAAAAAAAAATCTAAAACTCCACACTAAAACTCAGTGGAAAACATTGCAGTAATGCTTTGTCTTCTGACTGAGTGATAGAAATATATGTTTCAGAGTTCTTCTGTAAGTTTAAATTTCAGTTTGTTCAGTTGTTTGAGGTTTGGTTTTCTTTAAGTACAAGTATATAGATTTTAACATACTACATCACACTATGAGTTAAAACATGCCAGACAGTCTCTGAGAAGCCATGAGCAATAAATAGAAAATTCTGAAAGATGTAAAGGTTATGAACAATGGATAAGCTCAACTTTTTTTCTTTTTTTTCATATAAGCTAGGCACATTTCTATAAACTATATTTCATTTGTGAATAACATATTAACATCACAGAAATAAATATCACTTCCTGAAATGAAATCTTAACAGAATAAAAAGAAAAAGCTTGCCAAATATTTCATTCTTCATTTATAATTCTGAGAGTTTTCCTTATACAGGTTTGGTTTTTTTTTTGTTGAGCTTAACAATTAAAAAAATCATATGCTCTTTAAAAATGGGAAAAAAAAATAAGGTTTTGAGATTGAAAATGTTTAAAATCTGTACCAAAACATAAGTTTGATACAGGACTTTAAAAAGTCCATTTTGCTCATGTTGGTCCCTTGGGCTTCTATGATATCAGAATTAAGTATCTTTAATATATTGAGTAAAGAGTATGTAGCATCTAGTTAGGGGACATATAAAGTCATTGATCAGAAAAAAACAATCCTCTTCCTAAAAATGTTATAATTTCTGTAAGAGAAGCAGGACTCATATGCTTTGAAATTCTCTTATAGAAAGAATAACTGAACCATTTTTACATAATTGATCAGATCTAATCTTAAGAAGAAGTATTTTTATTATGTGCATTGTCTAGCATTTCCTTCCAGTAGCAATATTGTTACTACCAATTCAACTCAGATGTGAGAATTAATTTATATCAACTGGGACTTCTGAATTAATGGAGATGCCTTCTTCAGAAAGAGGAAGCAAACACTAGCTGTGATACAATAACACCTTCCAGCACTCCCATGTTTGTGGAGTTTCACATTCAAGTTTTGCGTGCGATCCCTTGGCTACAAATTCCTATGCAGAATCAGAACTTTGCAGTAATTCATAAATCATTCTCATGAAATCCCAGATGCCATGGTAATGTGATGTTTGAAATGTGTTGCACAGCAATACATTAACTGGTTTACAATGATCTAGAAAGAAAAATTATTTCTGTAGAAAATAAAAGCCTGGAAAATGAATAAAATAAAAGAAGAATGGTCTCAGAAGTTTTTAGTCAGCATGACTGATTTGGGGCACAATACTGTACATTAGTATTTTCCTCCGTTGCTTTGTATTTGCTCTTGAACTGTTATGCAAGATCACTGTGACCATTTTGTGCACTTAGAAAATGTGTAAGCTTCAGGACTAGATCTGGATGCTAGAAGTGAAAACTTGTGTGATCTTCTGCAGGACATACACTCTAATTTTTCCCCAAATTAATTTCCGTTTCTACATGCGTAAGTACAGTTCACCTAAAGTACTGAAACAAATGTAAACTTAAACACTTCTTTTGATGAAGAATCTACATAACTTGTAAATGTCCAGCCAATTATCTGAAAGTATGTTAAAGCAAATGTACCAGTTAATCACCTCATCCTGCAGAGGTGACACTGAACCTACACATTTCCTCTTCTGCTTTACTTTGAGGATCACAAAACTTGAAAGGCACAGAGAAAATCAACATGTTGAGACTATTCAAGACCTGAGTTTCTGGTAAGTACCCTCTATCTACTTTTTTCCTTTTTTTTTTTTTTTCTTTTCTTATATTCTGCAAAGGTGTCACCACTTGATGAATGGCAATGGCAAGACAGCCTCTAAAGAGTCTGTTTCCTGGTTAGAATACAGTCAGATGGGTGAAAAGTCAAAATTAACTGAAGATAACAGTAAGCTGCTTCAAAGTTCACAACCAGTACAGGTTTCAATACACAGATAACATGGGACCCCTAGGGACATCACTCTTACATCAGATATCCAACTTCTGAAACGTTTTTTGAAAGAAATCAAATGGAAAAGGGAGGTGTAAGGAGTGATGATTTAAAATCCTTCTCTAAATTTATCTCCTGAGACATGAAACACGTAAATAACCTTTCCATTGGACAGAATAATTGGGAAGGATCATAAGTGTAGCTGCTTTTCTAATACAAAGGAATCTGAAATTGTTTTTCAGGTAGTATTTGTGGGCAAACAGCCACTAGCAGTTATCTCAGGTACGACTTCAGAAACTTTGTTAACAGGAGGCACTGTTGTCCAAGACTCAGATTATTTCCCAAACAGCTCACATAAACTGGAAGGTCCATTTTGACAGACACCAGATAAAAAGCATGATCAGAAAGGAGGAGGAAGGATGTATGATATTCCCTCTGAGGTAATACAGAACATAAGTATTAAATTCTCATCAGGCAGTTGGTTAATTTTAAAAGCCTTCTATTTTTCTAGGACATGTGTCTTTCCTGGTTGGTATTCTCAGCAGCAACAGTACATGTTGCTTCTGGGAATGGCACCACAGCTGGCCTTCCTCTCACGATATCTTGCTTACATTGAAATGAGTTTGGGGTTTTGGTTCGTATTTAATAAAACTTGTTTTTCCACTCTCCTTCTTGAGTTCTTTTTCTTCTGTGTTATTTTTTTCTAATCTGTCTTCAAATCTTGCTTGACTGCTCTTATATCTTTCAACCCTTATTTCTTTCATTAATAATTTGTGTTGCTCTGCAGGTTAGCTTTTCTCTCTACATCATTCATTATATCAAATCCTCCTCTTTGTTTCTGATAACCTTGATATATCAATCAGCTGCTTCCTCCAGTTTCCCCAGCTGTTCTAACAATGCCACCTATAATGTTTCCTAATACTGCTCATTGTCATACTTAGAACCTCATTTTTTCCAACAGCCTGGAAATCTTATGTTTTATATTTGTCTCTGATCTGAATGTTATTTAACTTGTCACTGCAACAAGAGTAAGACTTTTGTCTGCAAAAGTTGGTTGGCTTTAGATAATCTCGTTTGATGTTTCTCAATTACAAGCTCTTTAATGGTTACTACAGTGATATCAGTGATTTGATGATTGGCACAACATAGAGCTTTTTAAATTAAAAGGAGCTGTACAAACAGACTTAGCCTTTTTACTTCTACCTTAAGACTACATATACCTTTCATATTATACTATCTACTTCCTATTTATTAACTGCTCTGAATTGAATGGGCACACCAACTTTTAAAAGATTATACTAACATGATTTAATTCCAGGTTGCAAGAGCTTTGCATGTATCAAGCAACAGTTTTTTTCTTGCTTTTTTTTTTTTTTTTTTTTTTCCCCTTTATGTTCACATGGAGCTTTGTCAGTAAAGTTTTCCTATTATTAGTAGTCCAGATGTAAAACATTTTGCTTTACAACTTCCTCTTTCATTACCAATGCTGAATTTTGGTAACTAAAAGATATTCTTGTAAAGTGTGAAAGGTAGGAGAGAAAGTTAAATGGTTTTCTCATTGGCACTACTATGATTCCAACGTTTCTTGTATGTTGTTGGAACTTATCTAAATGAGACATTCAGAAGAAGCAACTGTCATGGTTTTATACTTTCCAGGAATAATGTGGCAATGCAACAACAGGAAGGGGAATAGCATCATACTTTGGAATTGCCATTGACAATGGCACCATGATGAGATGATGTGCTCTTTTGTAATAGGGCATAGATCAAGGCACTACAAGATGGTGACAAAATGACATCTTTCTTGACAAACCTGTTGAACATTGCAGGGAGGGTGGGGTATATAGAGACATATATCTATACATGTATATTTCTGTTTTCTTGTATCTGTCATTTCTTCTCATCAGGTTTGTCATGTGGCAAAAAACATTTTTATCAAGCATGCATCCCCTAGAAGTGTTAGCTTCTTGTTTGCTTCTTAGCAAGCTGCTGTGATATGCAGTTAGATTTTTGCTGTGTCAGTGGAGATCTGAGTGAGGCCCTTTTCTGTACACATTTTATGCTGAACATCCTTAGAGTAGCACTCTATTCATTTTTGTAGTTTGCACTAAAACTGTACAAGGAAGCTTAAGAAATCTTAGGCAATTCCACAGATATTTGTTTTAATGACTTAAAAAACCTCAACAAGGTTAAATCTTTTGGATGTTTACCTATTAATGCAAAAGTATTTTCTGAAGATATTTTTTGAGCTTTAGGATTGCTGTATCTGAAAGGAATTCAGAATGGAGCTGGATTTCATCACGTTTTTCAGTCTTTTTCCAAATCCCTCTGTCCCTGTAAGGGCACGATTCCTTTTTATTTCCTAAAGATCAATGTAAGCTACTCCTTTCCATCAACAGGTCAGATTTTGCTTTATTTCAGGCATATTTGGCAGAGATAGCACTCAGTACTGGAATTCATTTATTTAGAAAATGTGATGTCATTCCGTCTGAGATGTGGGTTTCTCTAAATTGCATGGATTATCATAATTTTATGTTAAAATTTGTGATCTTTGGTTTTTTTTCAGAAACTCATACTCATTGCAAGTCTTGAGTCTCCTCTTTTCCCTAATAAAGAGTAATGATTTGTTTTCCCTAGCTTATGTACTATACTTACTTGAGGGGAAGCCTCTCTTTGTCTTAGACTTTGGCCTTGAAGTTGCCCTGTTTTGGATGGAATTAACTCTGAATGAAGTCAGAAATGGGATGATTCTGTTGCCTAGGGTTTGGGGTATACATGTGGAACAGAAGAAGTCTGTGAGGAAAAAAAAAATCCAAAGTCTTCCTAAGTAAGCAAAGAATATATTTGAATCTAGGCTGTCATAGCAGAGATGTTATGATCTTCTCATCATCAATGTCTAGGTGCACTGTCTAGAATCCATGATGTAAAAATCATTTGAATTATTTTAGGAAACTAGCGAATTAATAATTTTTAAAATTTTCCATTCTGTCCAGAGTGGTCACTAACTTTGGCTCAGCTAATGAACCAGTTCCTGAAGTTTCAGATCAACCAGAACAATTTTTGCTGCAGATAAAATCCTCACATACACACACAAAATTGACACTTCATCCTCCATACTTAGATCAAATAACGGGAAGTGAGAGGAGATGGGGAAGTATTTGACTGTGTCATTTGCAGCAGCCTCTGCACAGTTATACCGTAGGCCTTGTCCAGAACAGATGATGTTTTCTTTGCCTTGTGGTCATCAGGTTGTGACATGGGAAAGAAAGTGTAGAACAAACTTGCAGAAGGGTAAAGGAAGGACTTGATGACAGCAGTCCTGGAGAGCATAGGGCAACATATAGAAAATCGTTCAAAGTGCTTTGCTTAACAGTATCCCAGGAGGCACAAGCAAAGCTTGGGATTGAATGGAAACATAGGTTAGCAAGGACCTTCAAAATAATTAAAAAAAAAAACATAACTAAGAAAAACAGTGAAGTAGAGGAAGCAAAAAGCAACTTGTGTTTGCAGAAACTATCTAAACAGCAAGACTTTCACAGCCCAAAAAAAGAATTAATTTTTTTAACTGAGGTGCAAGATGCTGAGAGCAGGGCAAGACTTCTAGCTGTGTGGGTGGCAAGAGAAAGATCTCTTGGAGAACTTATACAGAAAGAACACACACTGAGACCTTGGAATTAAAAATGACTCAGGGTTCAAGTCCTGATAATGGTCTGTAAGATGATGCTCTAGTAGTCTTCAGGGGATGGAAGGTTGAATGGTAAAGCCACCAAAGCAGTGCAGTTTCTGAGAGAAATTTAGTAACATATTGACAACTGACAAACCTCTTTTATCAAACTCTAGTCTTATTAAAAAAAAAAAATAAATCAAATCAAAACAAAGAACCGAACAATTTTTGCTAAGCTACTCAAAATTAAGATTTAGTTTGAGAGAAACATGAGATATTTTATACCCATAATGTTAAAGTTCAGAAAAGCTATAAGCAACTGGAAATAGTATTATACTGTAGAAGATTCTTGGCAATCTCTGCTCTAGGTATTGCTAACTGTGTAACCTGTAATATACCATTTTGGCAGGGGCACAGACTGAGTGTACATAAAAAGGATAAATGATATTAAAAATAGCACAGAGAATTAGAGAAAAATATGGTTGACAGACGTTGTCTAAGATGTACAAAAGGTTTTCACAGAGACATATGTCATGAACTATTCATTTTGAAACAGCAAATATACTAGCCTTCTAATTATTTTAACATTAGAATTGGTTTTATGATAGCCAAGTGAAGAGACCCAGTAATGGTACAGGGTAGGATAATAAAAGAAGAATGTTTAACCTTCCCTCCAAACTCATTTAGCCAGATCCCCTCCTAGCAAAACTCAATTGGCTCCAGAAGGGCTGCACCAGAGAGAAATTCATTCCAGTTTGATTTTTGCAATGTTACATTTGGTTCACCCATTCTTCTGTGCTTTCATTTAATCTGAAAAATAATGACACGTAGCAGACCACATTTCTGCTGAGGAAGAACGATTCCCCAGCACTCATAGCTGGGTCCTAGCCTGTCAGGGACTGTCGTATAGAGAATATTCATCCACCTGCTGCTGTCTCATTCCTGGCAGCAGACTCGGGTTTTGTTCTCTGTCAGCATCCTGCCCTGCTGTGCTCGAGGCTCCCTGGTAGCATCTGTCACTGCCAGCACTGGAAACACAGCAATCTCACTGCTGAACTCTTCTGCGTTCCCGGGCCGATTGTATTGTTTTCTTTTGCCATTAAATAACAGTCAAAATCCAATTTTTTAAACATTTCACAACTTCTGTAATTCCAGCACAACTCCAACCACCTCATGAGTCTGGCAGAAAACCAGTTCTTATTAAATACTGCTATAAACAGCCAGGGGTAGAGATTCTAGCTTCCTTGGTGTGGGATATACAGTTATATCCAGATGCTGGCTTAAAAAGATCCAATTCCTTACAAAACAGATCAAACTTGGGGGGATAGGCTGTGCAGGTAGAGTGAGGGAACAACACCACTTTATATACCCTACTTCTGTGACAGAGTACATAATGTAGAGATTTTAACAGCAAAGAGCTATAAAATATTGGGGTTTGGGCTCAATGATCTCCAGAGGTCCCTTCCAACCCCTAACATTCTGTGATAAATGAAACCTTTCCTCTTTTCTAAGATTCAGAATTACATAAAATTTTAATATTTTAAGAATCTATTTTCACAGATATCTGAAAACTTTATGTTTTCCTGATTCTCTCTGATCTGAAAATATAAAATAATTATTTTCCATTAAGTATTTTTCTGAATTTTCTTTGAGTGGAAAGATTGTGCAAAAAAAAAGAAAGATCCTTCTTTGTCAGTTTTGGGAACAGAAAATTCTTGACTTCTTGGGGTTTCAGTTTATCATCAAGAATCATAGAATCATAAAATGGTAGAAGCCTGGGCTGGAAGGGACCTCCAAAGGTCATCCAGTCCAACCTCCCCCCACCTTCCCCACCATAAGCATGGACCTCTCCAACTAGATCAAGCTACTCAGAGCCTCATCCAGCCTGATCTTGAAGGTCCCCAGGGATGGGGCCTCCACCACCTGTCTGGGCAACCTGTTCCAGTGGTCTATCACCCTCATACTGAAGAACTTTTTCCTAACATCCAACCTAAATCCCCCCCCTTCTAGCTTAAAGCCATTACCCCTTGTCCTGTCACTACAAACCCTTGTGAATAGTCCCTCCCCTGCTTTCTTGTAGGCCCCTCTCAGGTACTGGAAGGTTGCTATGAGGTCCCCCTGGAGCCTCTTCTCCAGGCTGAAAACCCCAACTCCCTCAGCCTGTCCTCACAGCAGAGCTGCTCCAGCCCTCTGATCATTTTTGTGGCTCACTGCTGAGAAAAATCTGTAATTTTTTTAAGTTTTGGCATGGGGAGAGGGCATAATTTATTATTAGTTGTTACTTGCATAGTGATGGGATAGCAAACACAAAAAAAACCCTTATAAAATAAGGACTTATCACTCTTCTCCAAAGTAAATTAGCATTAAACTCAGACATAAATAGGAGTGGGGTTTTTTGTTTCTTTTCTGTGTCTATTTTCAGGATACATTATTCATACATTCAAGTTCCTTTAAAGGAAGATTTTTCTTCTATAGTTATTTGCTTATATTCTTACTGAAGATCTTTGTAAAGCTGTCCACAAACATTCTAGATGCAATCATAGAAATATTCAAGTTGTTTGAGAGTTCACGGATGCTTTGTTTTGGGGTAGACGTTAAAAGTTTCATGAAAAAAAACAATGAAAATGCATGCTTAGAATCCCAGACCAACAAATAGCAGGAAAAGCTCACAATTTCTAGATTTCATAAATGCCATGTTCCCATCTTCTACGTTTTTATAGTTATAATCTTCCAGAGTTTGCAAAACTCCCCTTATATAAAGGGAATTTTTCTGTGACAATATAAACATTTATTAACATTTTATGGATTTTAAACTATTTCCACCAGATGTCAGCAATGCACTCTCTAAACTTAAGCTATCAGAGGCCTCAAGATTTCCTTGGTATTGCAGTAAACATGTAATATACTACACTGTATTTAAACAACTAGAGAAAAACAAAATGATGATCATTTCTTGTGAAGAGAATCATGGCATTACTAATCTTGTCCAGCTAATAATGTGATTTTTTACATAGTTTCTTCTGGGAAGGAGGCTTTATTGGACCACTAACATGTTCATTGTTTTTTCTCACAATTCCTGTACAATGCTGACTTTCTTATTTTTGTGCATGTTTTCCTTTATTAGACTAGCAATAATAACGTTTTTGGGTTTATTTTGTTTTATTGTGAGACTACAGAGGAAAAAGAAATGGTGAATGTATGTTGGACACCAGTGCTGTAGTCTTTACCTGAAAATTTTAGAGCAAATCAGAAGTACACTACACCGTGGGGAGTGGTAGAAGCACAGGGGTCAGTAATAGAAGTTGCTATCTTCAAAGCTTCTTCTTCACCAGTAATTCAGGAATCCAGCTGCAACATCCAAACCAAATACCGAACATTGGCAGGCTCTGGTTTGGTTTCATAGGGATAACTTTGCTATTACTTATTAGCTTAAACCTCTTAAAGCTCACTTAGATACAGCAACAAAAAGCTGCAGAATGACCTCTACTGGGGCAGTAATGTGTATGTGGTGCCAAAGCAGACATGACAGTTTGTACACTATAATGTCCCTGGCACTACACTCACATATTTCAGAACATTTGTACACTATAATGTCCCTGGCACTACACTCACATATTTCAGAACTTTTTTTCCAGTGGTTTCTAGAAACTGTTTCACAAATTCTTTTGGAACAGGATTGATCTATCAGAAGCTGAACTTTCAGCTTTGGCCAAACCTGCATAGGAAAGATTCCTCATGTCAGGGATAAAATTTCTGGTTAAAACCACAAAAAAGCAAGCCCCACTTCTGAGTGAGAAGGGAAGCCTGGGAATTCATTTAGTTCATGATCAGCCTGACTCACAGTGGACTTTTAACAGTCCAGGGGAGTCTCCTGACTGCTGGACTAGAGATTAAGGTCTGGAACCATAAAAGCACTTAAGCATCAAGCTTCATGAGAATGAGACACCAGATTATTTTTGTGTATTGATATTGAAAGGCTTTCTTTAGGTCAATGGGTAATAAATATACAAAATGAAGCAGCTATGCCAGGAAAAAAAATGGAAATTCATGTAAAGACCTATAATTAGGGCTTACCCCCAGGAAATGGAGGATGCAGGTGAATTCTCTGATCACCAAGTAAATAAGAATGAGTTTGTTCTCTCTTTTTCCATTAAAACCTCAAAAATTGTTGAGTTTGTGCCAATGCACAACTGAAAAAAATGTTGGAGGCTATGGGAAAACTGATTCCTGCCCAGTTCTAATTATAGGTCTGGCTGGTAGCACTCCATATTATTCAGGTCGTCTGATATGTGCTATTACACAATACAGTTTTCAGCTGTTTATAACCTTGCTAGAACTCTAACCATTTGGACTGAAATTTTCTGTTACTTTGCCTGCCTCAGGCTGATACCGTGATAACTGCGAATCAGACCATTCAAGCTTTTCAGAGTGTGAGCTGGGGGAAGTTGCACAAAAACTGTGGGATTTTTAATGTTAATAACTTCTGTGCATTGTTTTGTTTAAGTAGCATAAGCCTCCTCCCTTCTCTGTACATGGGAAGCCAGAACCATTAGAAGTTAATGTGCATCTGTGCAGTGCTTGCTGAGCTCTGGAGAAGAACTCGTATTTTCCCAAATTATGAATTCTTGGAAAAACAATGTCAACAACAACAAAATCAGTTCACATTTCTCAGTATCTTTAATTTTAGCTGGGGTCTCCAGACTATATATAAATGCCAGTCATGCTTGAACACTTCAACTTGTAGTGACAGGAGGCAAACCTACAGACAGCTGTTTAGAAAGACATTGAAAAATGGCAATGAAAAGTGCTTCCCCACTCTGTTTCCTTGTCCAGCAAGAACGACAAAACTAGATTCCACCTTACCACTTATGTCCCATCCTCATGGCTGCTTCCAGATGGGGCAACAACCTCCCTAAAATTACAAAAGCGACTTTGAGTCCATTGAAGGCAATCAGGCAGAGTGGAAGAAAGAGTCTTCAGATATGTAATTTTTAATCACAAGAACATAAAAAACAGAATAAGGTGGTACCAGAGGGAAATGAAAAAATAAGACTGGGAAACTGGGATGAGTTGGTGGGAACTGTGACTGGAATTGACATAGAAAATAGACTGAAATATGATGAAGGAATTGGAAGAGGACCTGAAAAACAGGCAGGTGGTAGGGAGAAATCAAAGAGTAAAGCAAAGTGTGAGAAAGCAGAAAGGAGATTATAGATCAGAAAAACAGCAAGCTGAGCTTGAGCCTGAAAAAAATTTATGACAACAGAAACCTGGGGTTTGCTGGGCAAGAATACAGAGGTGGAAACAGTGAACTGCTTAGATATGTTCATTCTGCAATGTATTATTAGTCCTGGGCCTGGTCTTGCCTGAGTTGGGTTTGTAAGGAGACACGATGCACATCCAGAGTTCATCCTTTAATGGAGTCAAGGCAGAACCAGAGCAGGCTCATGCTGTCAGTATCTGTGCAGCAGTATGGGTGTCACAGGCCAATTCTCATAATTTCCCAGTGTATCCATTTAGAATGAAGAGGAACTCACTGTTACTTATGAGCTGCAAGAAGAATGTAAAAATTATTTTCCCTGGCATCACTGGCATTGAGAGCAGAGAGAGAAGGACATTTAGCTCTGGATGAAAATGAGCAGTTGCTTTAATACGTCTGCTCTATGTGAAAACTCATCCTATTCACTACACATCTTCCAATGTCTAAGAAAATGCAGAGACCCCAGCAAAAAACACCTTCATTAATTCCACAGTACTTATCTGTGCCCAGAGCAGTCCTGACACTGAATGAACCAGCTTTATGAGAAAAAAAAATAGCATTAGCTATGTTATTAAGACCTTTTCAAGTGTGTACATGACTGAGAGCAGGTTGGAAAAATAGTATGAATTTAGTCTTTTATCAGTTATCAAAAATAGTTTTAAGTTGTTTGTGTTTAATACACATTAGTGGAGATAGATTTATTCAAGCTCTTAAAAAGAAATTGTATAAATTCAGGCTACTGTACCAAAGCCTAAATCCTGACTCAGTTTTGTTTTCTCCCTGCTCAGTCAAATCTCCCTCTAACTTTAGTAGGATTAGACTGGGTAAGGATTTAGCAAAACTCATCAACGACTTCATGATTTGGCTCAGAGCTCAGTGAAAAATGAACTCTTTAAAAGGACTGTCATGGAACTTACATAAATTTACCAAGTCAAAGTACGGAATATTCAGTGATTCATGGCAGTGTGGTTTTTATTAGAGCTTCTCTGAAACACAGCGGGCTTGCTTAGCAAGGGTTCACGCAAACATTTTCTTTGGTTTCAAGCTGCAAAGGTTCACACGCTCCAAGTTTCACTTTAAGTTTTGGGTTTGAGTCTTGGAAATGCCCTACTTTCACTCAATTTTTGTATCCAAACCATAGTAAAATAAATCTGGCATGAATGTGAACGAAATTCAGGCTGGCTGAAGTCCACCTAAAGCTGTGACTGCAGTTTAGAGTCTTGGTGTGCTAAATGGTTTTTTGTTGTTCTTAACTGTACCACTGACATCATGCTGATATTCACCTCAGTTCTTTTAATGTGCCCCAGATTGCACAGCACCTTTGGGAAACTGCAGATTATGATAAAACCAATGTCAAAGTCATGAAGAAGGCAAAAGGATACCGTAACATCTGAGGGTCTTCACTAACAACAGGTTTCAAAAGAAATACTTGAAGAGTTTCTTCAAAGGTATAACTCTATTTTATCCAGTGTTGTAAAAAGAAATGTGCTATTCTATCACATGATATGAACCATTCCTTTGCCTGCAACATTCTTGCTATGTTAGGAATTCTCCATAAACATCTATGAAGTGATCTCACTGGCCACCCCTGAGTTGCCAGATAAAACACCTTTTTGCTATGTCCTTGTCAGACATCTCATATATTAAGACCATTTCTTACTGAGCTACTTGATGCCTTTTCATCACTTCCTTCTTTTTTTTCCTTTACATACATTTGTTATTATACTTATTTCCCAGACTCCAGAAGTTCACACTTTTTGTTGTTGTTGTTGTTGTTCCATTACTAGATGAGCCATTATTAAGGCTCTTCTTTTGCCATTTTCTTCTCTGTGAATTAAAGTTTTCACCTCCCTGCTCCTACTGTTTTCCCAGTTTCTCAGATTTGCTTTTCAACCTGATCTTGCTGAATGCTAGCATCCTGCTGTGCTTTCACCTCTCTACCTCTCCTGGAAAGCCAGAGAAAATTAAACTGACTTGGGGATGTTTCTGATTTGATTGGAAAGATTTTTAAACAGTTATAGACATAGTGAAGACATTCACTGACATTTGCTGGAAGAAGGACAGTACCAATATGACTTGAAGAAAGAGAGAAATGTAACAAGTACTTACCAACAAAGATGAACTAGGCTGGACAGCAGTGTAAACTGACTGAACTTTATATCAGGAGACACTTATTTTAGACATCAGGTTGCAATTGACACAGTTTAAAAGCGACTGAATATACTTTCACTGTGATCCTTACTTTTGAGCATACAGACACCTACTTTAGAAAAATCCCGATGATGTAGAAGAATTTAATCCTAAATTTACTTTAATCTTAAGGTAGGAACCAGTGTCTTGCAAATTTGAAGCTAATTCCTTAGATCAACAGAAGTAGGAGGTACAGAAAGAGACACAAGTGTTAAAATGCCTTAGGAAAATACTAGTTGACTAGGGTGAAATTCTGCCTACCAGCTTAGATGCCAGCTTGTCCTTTCTCACTCTCAGGATAGAGCGGAGAAGAATGACACCAGTTATGTTCTTTACTCTGTTTTCTATCTGCCTAGACTGACTGTTCTGGCAGTGCTCAAACCACCCCTGACCAGCCCTTAACCAATGAAACAGTCTTTCCTATTACCTCATCAGCTCTGAGCTGATCTAGCATTTGTAGACAAATTCCTTTTTTCTGAAAGACAGTGATGTTTACTCTCTTTCCCCAAAAGGAGCCAGAAAAGTACAGAGTCTCATGCCGTCTCTCAATGTAAAATATAACCAAAGCTTGTTTCATCTGTCCCATGCCTCATCCAATGCCAGCCGAGTTGGTTGTCCCCTCCAGCTGTCATTATAGAAGGGTTGCCCTTAGGTCTCAAGTTCCAATAATCAGGCACTTAAGCCACTTCCACCCTGCAGCTATGGCTGGAACATTTATCCTTGCTTATTCAGAAGTGATGGTGCTCTGAATAGACAAGAACAAGTAAGTAGACTGCTTGCCACACTTGAGCTAACAGGAACATTAGTAAATAAGATAAATAGAATGGTAAATAGAATGGTTTAGGTTGGAAGGGACCATAAAGACTACAGAATCATAGAATCACTTCCACTAGAAAAGACCTTTAAGATCATCGAGTCCAACCATTAACCTAATACTGCCAAGCCCACCACTAAACTATGTCCCTGAGTTCCTTATCTACATGTCTTTTGAATACCTTCAGGGCTGGTGATTCCACCACCTCCCTGGGCAGCCTGTTCCAATGCTTTACAACCCTTTCCTAATATCCAGCCTATAACCTCCCCTGGTGCAACTGAAGGCAAATTCCTCTTGCCCTATCACTTCTTACTTGGGAGAAGAGACCGATCCCCACCTCACTACAACCTCCTTTCAGGTAGTTGTAGACAATGATAACGTGTCCCTTGAGCTTTCTTTCCTCAAGGCTAAACAACCTGATTTTCCTCAGTTGCTCCTCATAGACCTGTGGTCTACACCCTTCACCAGCTTCATTGCTCTTCTTCGGACATGTTCCAGCACCTCAATGTCTTTCTTGTAGTGAGGGGCCCAAAACTGAACACAATACTCACCGTGCAGCCTCAGTAGTGCTGAGTAGAGGGTCATGATCATATCCCCAGTCCTCCTGGCCACACTATTTCTCATATAACCCAGGAGGCTATTGATCTTCTTGGCCACCTGGGCACACTGCTGGCTCACATTCAGCTGGCTGTTAACCAACACCCTCAGGCCCTTTTCCACCTGGCAGATTTCCAGTCACTTTTCCCCAAGCCTGTAACATTGCATGGGGTTGTTGTGACCCAAGAGCAGGACTCGGCACTTGACCTCATTGAACCTCATACACCTGGCCTCAGCCCATTGCTCCAGCCTGTCCAGATCCCTCTGTAGATCCTTTCTACCCTCAAGCAGACTAACACTCCTGCCTAACTTGATGTCATCTGCAAACTTACTGAAAGTGCACTTGATCCCCTTATCCAGATCATTGATAAAGATCCTGAACAACACTGTCTCCAGTACTGAGCCCTGGGGAAACACCCCTTGTTACTGGCCATGAACTGAAGTTAACTCCATTCACCACCAGTCTTTGGGCCCAGCCATCCAGGCAGTTATTTTACTCAGTGCACAGTACACGTCCTAGCCATGAGCAGCCAGTTTCTGCAGAATAATGCTGTGGCTGCTCATTTTTTGCCATAAAACCCATCAGCTGAAACACCAATTATTTTAACATCAAAACCTGATATTATGGCATTACTGGAGTTAATAACTGCCATTTGGGGTCTTTCCCATGTTAAATTTGGAAAATCTAATCCGCATTTGCACTACATACTGCAGCAAAATAATATCCAGTTTTAAAGACATCTCTTGGTTTATACACTGTAATTTGAGTTTTAAATGTACCTGATTGCCCAGCTCTTCTTAAGGTGGCAGGAACTTTCTGTGAGAATATGGAGGAGGTCTGAAATAGGTGAACTGCACATTTTTCTGTCTAAATTCATCTTTTTAAGTGGGTGTAAATTGATACCGTTATGTTCTGGCTAAATTTAATTTTGTAATTTGCCAATCACCACATTTTGTATCTGCTTCTGTGCCTGGTCTACAGGGTATATACATTAAAGCCCCATTAATGCTGTAGGCACAGAGTTTGTGGAGCAGCATGTTATTTCATCTGGTGAGGTATATTTGATCCCTGCTTTTAGCTCTGGTAGTGGTAGTCCCAAAATGGGATAGTCTGAGAGGTTTTGAAGGATTACATTTTTGTGGGAAAAAGTTTTCAACTAACATATGCCCAGGTCTTGTGTTTAAGTGTGTACTAGGTATTTTTAAGTTCTGTGGCTGGATGAAATCAGTGGGCACAAATCTTCTAAAACACTGCAATGTTTTTCAGAAATTCTAGTTTTCCCTACAGGATCATGTATGGAAAATCTGTCTATAGTTAATGACATTATTTGTATCTTCCATGCTCATAGACTTGAAAGTTTCCTCCTGATGCAATGTAAGGCTCTTTCTCCATGTTGGAAGCCCTCTTATCAATGGGTATGTTTTTTATCATCCCTTTCCAGAGAATATCCTGTCCATCTCAGCATCTCAATGCTGGACAGCCAGTTTCTCCAGGAGAATGCTGTTGGAAATGGCATCAAAGGCTTTATTAAAGTCTGGGTAAACAACATCCATAGCCTTTCCCTCATCCACCCAGCAAGTCACGTCACAGGAGGAGATTGTTAGTCAAGCAGGACATGCCTTTTAGAAATCCATGCTGACTGGGCTTCAGCTCTTATTTGTCCTGCATGTGCCTCATGATGGCACTCAAGATGATTTGACCATAACCTAGTACTGTGGTCAGACTGAAAGGCCTGTAGTTCCTGGATCCTCCTTCTGGTCCTTCTTGTAAGTTGGCAACACATTTGCTAATCTCCAGTCAACTGAGATCTCCTTAGTTATCCTGGACTGGACTAATGAATGATGGAAAATGGCTTGGGGAACTATTCCACCAGCTCCCTCAGTACTTTTCAGAATGCTAAAACCTTCTCACCATTTGTGAGTGAGTGTTACTCACTGAAGCAACCCAGCTGAGGCCACCAGACTTAACTCTGTGAGTTTGCATTCATACCCCCACTGGTGAGCAATCTCGACCTATGTATAGCATTCTGTTTACTTTCTCTCCTTCAATGACTTCTCTCTGCTCACCACAGGGAAACAGCTTATCACAAGAATGGCAGAAATTTTGCAAATTTGATGATGTTTTTGTTTCCCATCACTGTCAGGGAAAAAAAAAAAAAAAAGAAAGAAAAACAATGAAATCATAGAACCATTTCATTCTATTCATATACTGTGGAATAAACCTACAGTTCATGTAAAGTAGTAAAATTGGTGGAGTTTTGCTGACTTGCCCCAGCTGAGAATTTGTTCCAGTGTATTTATAAGTAAAATCACACAAACATGCTATGTGGATGGGGTTATACTTGAAAATCAGTATTAAATTCATCATATTTAGCTGCTACAGACCACAGTGAACACTTGCTCTCTAATGGTTAAATGCCCTTTGAATCTGAAGCCCTTTGATTTATTGGAAGAAACCTGCTGGGCAGAACATACTGTGGAGCTGATTAATGTCAGCTTCTGTCATCAGTTTCCACTTAGATTCTTGGCCAGCTCTGACATCTCCTCCCTTAAGGATCCAGAAGAATTTGAGGACTGATCCAAGAGCTTTGCTGGCATGGGATTTGCAGAATGTGGTGCTTGCAAAATAAGGAAGATGAATGGAAGTAAAATTCCATGTTCTCTACTGGACTTGTTTCTTTAACTCATTTCTCTGGAGAAAGAGACCAATGCCAGGACCACACCAGCAAGGGAAACAAATCAATAGCATGTTCACTGGTTTTGTTACAGATGTCTTGCATTTCCTTTGCTGCTTTATATGCTCCCTCGTAGCCTGTCAAACTGGAAAATGACTGCAGTGAGAATGCAGAACTACCATAGCTGTCTAGATTTACACTCACCATTGTATGAGGAAACTTATGAACTACAAACCAGTTGGTAGTGCATACCATTTTAGAGAGGATAAGCCCTTATCTGAACAAGGCTAATAGAAAGGGGCAACCACTGTGATTTGCAGGTTGATTGTTCATGAGTAGTGTGAGCTTTTTTAACAGCAGAACAAGATCAGCCCTGTCCTTTCCCTTCACTCTCCCTTGGGAATTATGCCTGTTTATGGTAGGCAGTTTTTTTGGTAGGTAATTTTGACGCATTTCCCTTGCAGTTTCTCATTTGGAGAAAATAAGTCTTACATTTCTTCTGAGCGTAGCATTCTCCTGTTGCTCATCATACATACAGATACTTCTGCTACAGGAATCACATATTGTCATAAAAAGGCTAACAATGCTGTACCTGTTGCTGGACACATTCTCACTGTCAAGAAGGAATTATGAGTAAACAGTCAAATGCTGAAATATTAATAACATCAGAGTGTAATTATACAAAGTATTACGATGTTTTGGAAAACTTAACACAGGGAAATTAGTTGCCCTGGAAGTCATATTTAAACTTCTAAGAAACCAGACCACAACACTTTTAATAACTTAACGATAGGATTTCCTGTCCTGCATCTCACCAATGACAACCTGATTTGTCAGAAATACTGTCATCTGGATTAAGAATATCACACTGCTCCTCTTTAGAGGACATAATATTATATTGTTAGCGATCTGCATTGCCAAAATGAGTCAAACCTGTTCAGTCCCTTTTCCTTCTCCCCCACTAAGAGTGAATTTGATGTTTTCCAAGGCAAACTAGAAGAAAGATGCACAGAGCTGGAAGTCTTTATTTAATTCCTTGTTTTCTTTTACACCCTATTCCCAAGCCCGTCTTTTATATTCCTTCACCACTACTTGGGTGAGAAGGGAAGGCTACAAAAACGAAGGAAAAAAAGAGAGGCCCTTTTTCTTAGGAATAAGCCAAAGAAGTTCACAGTCTTCTATAATGCTACACAATTAAGCAGATCATTTTCAGATGTAGCTGTGGGATTTTGTTGATGATCTACTTTTGTTTGTAAGGAATTATTCAGCTAGGAAAAAACTAGACATTGATAAAAAAAGAATTAAAGCTGAGCATTACACAAAATAAGAACTTTCCAATGGCAAATTGAGTCAATACATAGATTCCCACTAAATTTAATGGGCTTTGAATCAGTCCCAAAGTGATGTCAAATCTCCAAAGTAAACAAATTTTTAAAAACAGTGTTTACTGCTCAAGTATCTGGGATAGTGATTTAAGTTGTCTATAAAATCCAGCCATTTTCAGGGTCATCAGTCTCAGGGAAAACCTGTGGGGAAAAGTTCATTGAACCTAGGATGTTTAGACATAAATAGTTTAGATTCATGAACTGTCATTTTTTGACAAAACATGCTGAACTGCAACATTTCTGACCAGCTGTATTACTGATAAAATTAGCAGATGATGCACAGATTGGCAGTGTAATAATTAATGACAGAATGTTCTGGACCAATTAGGAAGCTAGGCCAATTTAAACAAAATATTTAAACTAAATATTCAATACAGGCAAACATGAAACTATGAACTGAAGAAAGAGGAGTGAAGAACTTGCCCTCATTATCCTGGAAACCAGTGAGTCCAATAAGATTATTTGTTTTGATGGAAAACCAACAGAGTATAAACTTCCACATGGCTAATGTGACAATTACATTTCTATGGTATAAAGTGCTTCTGCTTTTATATGTAGCTCCGGTAACTCAATGCAGAGATTAAAGATTGTGTTTTAAGAGATATCAGTAAAATGAGAAGTTAACTTGATTACAGTGCAAGATTGGGGAAGAAATGTCAAATAATAATTACTGGGGAAAGCTGGCTTATTCCCTATAAGAATGGGCTTGTAGATGGAGCCAGACCAGTCCAGTTTAGAAATAGGAAGGACACATGATTACAATGAGGTAATAAATGAATGGAAAGATGCACCAGTGAAGGTGGCAGATTCTCCATCTTTTAACAACTTCATAGCACAGAACTGTAAGATGTACTTTGGCTGGAGATTTATCCTTTAGTTTGGTATGAAGATAACCAGAGAAAGTCAAACAGCCTGCTACATACAGGAAGTTGTTGGAAAAATCCATCCTGCCTTATTTATTAAATCTTTGAAGCAAGAAGTAACAGTCATAGCTAACAAATAGGTGGATAGAGCTTTGCCAGTACGGTTAAAATATCTCAAAAGCCATTATGGAAAAGTGTCAGTTGAACTATGAAAACATATGGTCCATTCTAGTTTGTGTACTACAGTAATGAAAAGGACCAAGTGCTCCTATTTGCTTCTGCTGACTCTAACACAGCATCTACCACTGACTTCGTTGTGTATAGTACTAATCCCTTAATCTTTACCAGCATAGAACTCCAAATCTGATTTTCTCTATACAACTTTCCTGCAGTCAGTTATTAGCAGCTGGATCCTGGCTCTTTAATTAGGCCGAATGAAACTACCTGAACAAAAGCACTAAAATCAGCTCTGCAAAACTGATGAGATAAAGTGGCTGTTCTCTTTATGAGGTAGCTTTTGCTTGACTTGTTTGCATGACTGTGCCTGATGTTCACAGCTGATCTGCTAGGGTGTTGCATAATTGAGGTATTAAATTATTTTAAATTATTAGAGTACCCCTGAGAGACGCCAAGACATCCATATAGTCAAATGTAGAATTGTCCAGAAGAGTCCTGTCAAAATGGCATCCTCATCACACACAGAAAATACACTACACCCATATGTTTTAAACTCCTAATTGTAATAATGACTCTGGCACCAAACCTTTCCGGAGGATTGATGGCTAGCTGAGGCTAATGGCTCTCAGCTGAATTTCACGCCACAGCTCCTCCCAAATAGTCATTAATCTTCAGGAAATATCCTGTGCTTCCATGAGGAGTGTTTAAATGTCTCTGTATTTTTAACTAGATTATCGATAGCAAGTTTCTAAATCAGCTGGATAGAAAAATGATGTTTTCTGACCAACTTTGCAGTCGTTCACATTACCAAAATTGTCAGTGACCTTACCAAAGACTGGACTTTACCTGAAGTTTAAATATCAAACCTGATAGAAATATAAAGCAGGATTTTCAGATTTACTCAACATTGCCCCAGCCTAACTCTCATGGAGGTGCCTGGATCTGTCTAAATTATAATTTAGTTTAATTCCCCAGTATACTCCATTATCCTTGTCTCCTGAAGACTCAGATTGTGTTGTCAACTTGCTCACAGGTTCTCCTCTGAAGTGGATCAATCAACCTGTGGGGAAAAAAAAAGTTCATACCATTGTTGGGATAGTCAACTTTGGAAACCACTTCTAAAAGGTCATGCTGTGGAAATCACAATAGGTTTTGCTCTGTCCATCTTGCATAATCCTCTAAAATGATGGTGACCCACTTAGAGGATGAGATAAAGGCTGGGGATGTTTTTTACATGGATTTTAGTAAAGCCTTGGGCAATGTTTGTCACATCATCCTCCTGGAGAAATTGGCTGCTCCTGGCTTGGATGGCCATATTCTTCTCTGGGTAAAAAAATGACTGTATGGCTGGTCCCAAAGAGTGATGGTAAATGGAGTTAAATACAGCACATGGCTGGTGACAAGTGGTGTTCTCCAGGACTCAGTACTGGGGCCTGTTCTATCTAATGTCTTTAGCAATTATCTGAATGAGAAGACCAAGTGCATCCTTAGTAAGCTTGCAGATGATAAGAAGCTATGTGGGATTGTTGATCTTTTTGAGGGTAGGAAGGGTCTACAGAGAGATCTGGACAGGCTAGTTAAATGAACTGAGGCCGATGGTATGAGGTTCAACAAGGCCAAGTGCTGAATCCTGCACTTGGGTCACAAAAGCCCCACACAATGTTACAAGCTTGAGGAAGAGTGGCTGGAAGACTGCCTGGTGGAAAAGGCCTCCGGGTGTTGGTTGATAGCTGACTAAACATGAGCCAGCAGTGTGCCCAGGTGTCCAAGAAGGCCAATGGCATCCTGGCTTGTACCGGAAATAGAGTCGCCAGCAGGACTAGGAAAGTGATAGTGCTTCTCTGCTTGCCACTGCTGAGGCTACACCTCGAGTGCTGTGTTCATTTACAGGCCCTTCACTACAAGAAAGACACTGAGGTTCTAGAACATGTCCAAAGGAGGACAACAAAGCTGGTGAAGGGTCTAGAGCATAAGTCTTATGAGGAACCTGGAGGAAAGAAGCCTCAAAGGCCACCTTATCACTCTCTATAACCATCTAAAAGGAGGTTGTAATGAGGTGGGGGTCAGTGTCTTTTCCCAGGTAACAAGTGTTTGATAGGAAAAGAGCAAATGGCTTCAAGTTATACCAGGGGAGGTTTAAGTTGGATATTAGGAGAAGCGTCTTCACTGAAAGGGTTGCAAGGCACTGGAACAGGTTACCCAAGGATGTGATGGAGTCACTATCTCTGGAGGTATCTAAAAGACATGCAGATGTGGCGCTGAGGCATGTGGTTTAGTGGTGACTTGGTAGTGCTAGGTTAATGGTTGGCCTTGATAATCTTAAAGGTCTTTTCCAACAAAAAATATTTTATGATTCTTTGTTCTGCCAGGCTTTCTGTCCTCAGACATGCCCTCAACCCATAGCGCAGTTCACAGATCACACTTTCCATTTTATGCTAAGAAAACACAGCTCTGTCAGGCTGTAACACAGTCCTCACTATTCCTGACACTGTGAACTGAACAAAGAACCATACACAAAAAGATTGTTATGATTTGAGGTCACAGGGGAATCACATGGGGCCCAGTAGAGATCCAGCACCATGTACTACATAACACTGATGCAGACAATCTGAGCTAACTCTGAGCAACAGACACAAACCACCCTTTACCATTTGGACTGAGGGCCAGGAATCAGTCCCAGTATTGAACGCTCTTACAGTGCAGCCAATAATAACATTTCCTGGGAATAAAGTGAGACCATTACTGAACTGTTTGGAAAAATTGTCCTATCATCTTCTTCACCATAAATCATTGACTGTCACACCAAACTTTCAATAATTAGAGAGTTATGCAGGGCTCTTCCTGGAGTCACTCTTTTAAAGGCAGTTCAGAAAAGCCATAATTTTTTTCTTCATTCTGGCATCATGGCTGGACTGCAACAAATACCCTCAAAAGCCAAGGTTGTGCCTTATTTGTCATGGCCTTCAGGAGCACTTAGATAAGGGATTTAAAGGGTCTAAAAGGCCATAAAGCAGTAAATTCTCAAACTGAAATGCTTCTGACAAGCAAGTTTGAACATTTAAAAGAATCAGACACAACAACAATCTAGGAGAGGCTCTCAAATAAAAAAAGAAAAAGTGAACAAATGCAAATGTTAGACATTTGCTAAGAGTTTCCAAAATAGCATTTGTTTACACAGCTTTTCAAGAAAAGAGATTTGATAACAGTGGAACTCTGACTAACTTTTCCAAATACTTAAACTGGCTTGGTTGTTGGCCCTTTTTGCAAGGCTCTATACTATGAAAACTTATGAAGTATTTACTTAAATAAAGACAGATATAGGTCATGTATACCAAATGTGGCAGAAATAAGCGTAGTGTTTGCATTTATGCACTTTTGAGCCCAGAGACCATCCTATTGCCCACAATTTCCTACCAAGAATATGACACCTGGAAAGAGCAATAAACTATAGACTCCCATCAATTCTACTAGCATAGAATATCCCTTATTAGTAATACTATGAAAGTCAATAGTTGCAATGAGCAACTCTTTGAAACCAGATCTCAGGAAAACTGATAGTGTACTTTCTTACCCATTTATTACTTCACTCTTCAAGACGTTTAGGGCCAAGAGCAATCTCCACAGCCAACTCTTACTCAAAAATGAATGAGTGCTGTTAGAGGGTCACCCTGCCATGAGGGAATTTTGTGATGAAAAATCAGTAAACAAATACACCCCTTTCACCGTGTGATAAATCTAAAACCTTCTCAGATGGTGTTTTCCACAGAACTGTTATGCAGAAAGGAGAATGCATATGAACGCTGTTCCAGGCAGCCTAGCCATGCTGATTCTTTATTCATCCACATGACAACCAGCTTTGAGGTCTTACTCTCAAGGTCCCTGTGAACGGGGACACATTGTGCTCAGGTCTCTCAGGTAAGTGCTGCAATCACAGGGCAGGTGATTCTCAGAGTCAAGGAGGGATTCAGCAGAACTGCTAGCTTGGGTTCCTCTCACTGGCAATAAGGAAAGATTTTGTTTTGGCAAGCCAGCATTTTCTAACACACATTTTACTGGACAATTCCCGCTTAGTTCTACTAAATGAATAATTTGCTTCTGTGAAACACTGGAACATGGGAAAACTAATAATCCTGCTGGTGATAAGGCTTTAAAATATAAACAGGGAGATTTTTCTGCGGTTGTTAATGTATGATTGCTTACACAGTTAATGTGAGGGACAGAATACACTGGGATACACTTTTAACTCTCAAACATCCAAACTGTATTATTTCAGCTAAGGAAAAGTACTTGCAGGTATTTTTATTTTTTTCAAAGTTTCTTAATACTTTGTCCAAAATTACAGGTGGGTTATGGACATGTAACCATTTGGTTCTTAGCTCAAAACACATTGAAGGAAAGATGAATTCGTTAAACTGCGAAACAGCCAATTTTAAGGGGATTACCTCTATCAGAAAGAGTAATCCATGTTTTACAGCAGCAATATTATTTTTTAAAACTGATGGATGGAGCAGCTGCTTAGTAAAGTTATTAATTTCCTGTAAAGAACATTGAATGGTTAGCAATCAAAATGCAAGGCAGTATGTAATTATACAGTCATGTATGTGCATCTTTTATACATTAACTTATATATATTAATTCTGCATGGAAGTCCTTCCCTTTCGAAATAATCAGTATTGGTTCTGCTATCTAAACCCAAAACAGCATCAACAGGCACAAAAATGAACCCTTTATCTGTTAGAAAGTAACAGGCCACAATACCAGGTGATTTTAAGCACAGGCATCTGCAGAACTTCAAACAGGCTGATCCTCAGAGTGGTCACAACAACAGCTGGCAACCACTCCACAAGAAGATGCAGTTCTTCCATGGGCAAAAATGTAGGTTTCTAACGGGGAATCTGTGAATGCGTCAGGTATTTGGCTCAAATGCAGACGCAGGCCTTGTTCTTCTGTCAGACCATGGAATGGCTGCCCTCACCTGCCCCTGCAAGCTCTCACTTACTGCTTTTACACACCATCAACGCTGGTATGGTTTTGCTCTTGGAGCTCGTACGTGTGCAGTAGTTACTGACTTGGATTTCCCTTGAGGCATCTGATTTCTTGCTCAAAAAAACTAATCTCAGAGATAACACAAGCTTCTGAGGCTTGCCATAATCTACCTGCCAGACAAATCTGTGTTGGTGGAATTCAACCCCAGATCACGTGCAAGACATTCAGATGTGTGCACCTCTTGGTGCACATGTAGTAAAACAAATGTGTTCCTAAACCAACAGATTTTCTGATACCCACACACTGTCTGAGCAGCATAGGGGCATTACTTTTGGGCAGCAAAATCCTGGAAAGAGATCTGGTAATGCTACTCACCTGCACTGTGAACCAGAGCTAATTTTTTCTCCATGGCCTTTAGTGAACATAACTCTGTCCATCCACAATAGATTCCACGTGTCATTCACAATAATATACTAAACAGTCTTTACCACCAACAGCATTCTCTATCTCCCTCATATTGTACTTCTCCTTTATAGGGCAATGAGTGAATATTTCTGGTGTATACGTGTGTTTAATTTGTAAGCCTCGCTCCTCCCCCCTCATCCTTTTGCTTGAGCCATCTGCCTACACCCACAAGGAATGTAACAGACACAAGGAAGGAAACAAAGTCTCCAATTTACGAGGAATTGAGGAAAGAAATCTTTCCAGCATTCTTTGCTTAGGGATCTGCCCTTCAACCTGATGATAAATAGTTATATTAAAGTTACTTCACCTTGCTTTACCTTCCCACCTGTAATGACCATTACTGTCTTCTCCTTCCAAGCAGTGATTTTGCAGGAAAATGGAGACAGACAGGAGGAGAGAATTATGGACACTGGTTTAGAAATTCCAAAAAAAGACACAAAGTCCTAAAACCTCTTTATTTCCAGTGTTGCACAGAACAGGTATGTTCTTTCCTGCAGAATAGGAGAAATAGGAGTGAATGAGACCCCATAGGCAAAAAATGGGAGATGGAAAATAAGGACTCAGAGGTAGAAGTGAAAAGTGTTGTGTTCACATAGAAGAATCTGTAACCCCTCAGTAATTGTGTGGATGATATGAAGCTGGGTGAGAGTGCAAATAAGCTTGAGGATAGGAAGGCTCTTCAGAGGAACTTGGACAGGCTAGATTGATGGGCCGAGGCCAATGGCATGAGGTTCAACGAGACCAAGTGCTGAGTCCTGCATTTGGATCTCAACAACCTCATGGAACTTTACACGCTTGGAGATGAGTGGCTGGAAGGCTTCCTGGTAGAAAAGGACCTGGGAATGTTGGTTGACAGCCAGCTGAACATGAGCCAACAGAGTGCCCAGGTGGCCAAGGAGGCCAACAGCATCCTGGCTTGTGTCAGAAATAGTGTGGCCAGCAGGAGTAGGGAAGTGATTGTGCCTCTCTACTTGTCACTGCTGAGGCTGCACCTTCAATACTGTGTTTTGGGCTCCTCACTACAAGAAAAATATTGAGGAGCTCAACCATGCCCAAAGAAGGGCAACAAAGCTGATGAAGGGTCTAGAGCACAAGTCTTATGAGGAGCAGCTGAGGCAGCTGGGGCTGTTTAGGCTGGAGAAAAGGAGGCTCAGGGGAAACCTCATCACTCTCTACCACTACCTGAAAGGAAATTGTAACAAGGTGGGGGGGTCAGTCTCTTCTCCCATATAACAAGTGATAGAACCAGAGGAACTGGCCTTCAGTTGCACCAGGGGAGGCTTAGCTTGGATGTTAGGAAAAACTTTTTCACCAATAGGGTTGTAAAGTATTGGAACAGGCTGCTTAGGGAGGTGGGGGAATTACTATCCATGGAGGTATCTAAAAGACGTAGATGAGGTTCTTAGGGCCATAGTTTAGTGGTGGACCTGATAGTCTTAGGTTAATGGTTGGACTAGATGATCTTAAAGGTCTTTTCCAGTGGAAACAATTCCATGCTTCTATGACTCTAAGAGCTTCAAGGTCTTTTTTTCACAACAGAACTTAACATTCTGGGGAAGCTTGAATACTGTTTAAAGCATGAAGGGATTTATAGGTTGGTTTTTGTTTTTTTTTTTCCCCGTGACTGCAGTGCCCTCTTAGGCTAAGGAACATATGTAGGCTAGCATGCCAACAAATCTTTATGGTTTGTATGGGATGGACTTCCGTTTAAATAGAGCAAAAAGTGTTAATTGAAGCTGTATTTCTGTTGAAAATGATGGTTTTGAATAAGGCAATCAGCTAGAGCAAGCACTCACTCCCTAGCCCAATTTAGCTCATTAAACCACAAACCCTGAGCAACTTGGGCCAGATTCCCCTGTGTTCCAACTCCTGTGAGTTACTGGAACCATTCAAAGCAGCTGGACTTCAGCCAGATGTGTCCAGCTGAGAGCTCCTCGCAGTGTGGGAGCCCTTAGTGTGCACAAAAGAGCACAGATGGTTCCTTGGTTCCTGTGCTGCCACCCCCTGCTCCTACCTCGTTTGGCCCTGGCACAGGGACAATGTCCCAGGGAGGGAGAGAACGCTGCTGGCTGTGTTCATCTGACATGCAAGCCTGTAAGAATTGAAAATAGCAGGAGGAAACCAGAGCAACACACGAGTCCCAGCACAAAACCAAATACTAGGGAGCTCTGCTTGACAGCCCCTTGGCAGCCTTCATTCACCAAAGTCATGCTGAGCAGCAGCACAGGAAAACAGAGCCCTAATATTTTAGGCCACATTACTCCAGTCACCAAGGAAACCCAAATTTTGTGTTCTTCTATGGGTTTACATCTTAGTTCCTAAAACCACATTGCAATAAATTAACTTCAGACACAAATCCAAGACTGGCTGTAGAAAAATATGAGGTGGGCAAAGTTCAGCTCATAGGCTGAGACACTTCAGTGTAAGCATCTCGATGGACATTTATTTGACACCACCAATGGAGGGTAGAGAGCTATTCATTTCATCTTAAAACAGACATGAAGGATGTGATTTAGTTGCCTAAATGCAGACATATGTGGTCATTTTAGATGCCCTAGCATATCTCTCTGGCCTACAGACACTGTGCCAGGAGGGTTTTAATCAACTGTAGGTAGTATGTCTGTGTACTAATTTACGCTAACGTCTTAATATCTGGAGACATTTTAATGGTACTAGATGCCTAACAGTGGACAAATTATTTTAGTCCTCAGTAGCTGGTCAGACAAGTTGTCCCCTTAGCTCTTCTAACAGTATTACCTCTGTCAACTCTGACTTTGTTGACTGCTGACTAAAGTCCTGTCTTATATACCAAGCATGTCCACAGGTGTCTACAAGTAGACACATGAGTTTAAGGGAAAGATTCAGTTCCTTACACATAGTTGTCTAGTACCATCCCATATGCCCTAGCATTTTCCTGGCTTCCAGCTGTAGCTCCTGGAAATTGTAGGTCCCCTTTATGTCCTGCATTACATCTGTCGTCTCTGTAAGAACTTCCTGGATTTCTTAAAGCATCTCAAATGGGAATTAATGTTTATATTTGTGCAACTAAACTGATCTGTAAGGCTCTTTAACAGGAACTGAATCTCGATGATGAATTTAAGTGTCATAAAATGAATCTTGCCTGAGATGATCAAATTGATTTTTCTTGTATTATAATGGAATGGGTCCAGAGGAGACATTGAACATTGCTTATTCCTAAGTATATCTGAAAGTCCTTGGGTTTCCTAGAGAGAATCTGATACTGCCCATTCATATCTCAGCAGCTTCTGACTTGGCTTGACTCCATCTGCAGTAACACCATCCATTTTTCAGAATAAATGATTTGCGTTACAGGAGACATTGAAATACTGCAGAAGCTCAGTGAAAAGGCTCTGCATGAAGAACTGAATATGTCCACAGTGGTTCAGGGTGGGACTAGTGAATTGCACAGCAAAATAACCTTTCTTATGAGGAAGGAGGATAGAATGGACCATCCCTATTGCATTCATGCCAACTGGATGAAATGAACAGGAGTGTCTTCCTTTGACACCTCTGTTTCCAGTTTCTCCTTGAAAAACAGAATGCCCAACCCTTCTTCACCTTATTCATAGGGTGAATAAACATTATGTAACACCACTCCCATAGCTATCATTGCAAAAATTCCTGGATCAGAGGGATACTTTTAAGCTGAGAATGGAATGTATTGTAGCCGTGACAGTAAAACTTCTCTGCTAATCTAACTTGTCAGCCTCCTAGGGCTCCAACACTCATGTTCACTTACATTAAAAGATACTTCAAAAGTCTTTGATTGCAAAATAAAATTGGAAATCTGAAAGAATATTCAGCATAATAAGCAGAAGAGAAGGAGATCTGAAGGGGAAAATTTTTTGATGGGAAAAAGTATTGCTAAAATGAAAAGGAAGATCTTGGAAGTGTTGTCTTCTCATTAATGTCTTAGGGAATGTTACTTGACATTTAAGCAAAATCAGATTTGCCCATGCTAGTCTTAATGTCTTTTTGTGCCTCTGAAAGGGTGCTACTGATACTGCAGTAGAAGCCTTCAGTCCTTTTAGAAACATGAACCTCTTCAAAAAGGAGATTCATTTTCAGAGATGGGAGCTGTGGCAGATAGTGTGGATCTGACCCACCAGGGAGGCACAGGCCGTGCCACACGTGTGATTTTTTTCACATGCATGTTCTCAAGAGTATGCACATATTTGTTTACAGAAGACTCCATACTGCCTATGTTCCCAGGGCTGTTAAAAATCAGTGTTAAAAACATACAGTTTCATACATCGTTCAAAGACAGGACTCTCATAACAAAACAAACCAACCAACCAAACAAACAAAAAATCCTTCTGCTCCTTGTTCAAGAAGGTTAATAAAATTTTCTTAACTTACACCAGCAGTGAATATCTGTGATATGACCCCCACATCAGGGCTACCCCCACCTCTGTACACAGCCCAGGATTGCATTTCATGCTGCCTGGAATCACCAGCCCCTGCCCCAGCAGTGCTGCACCACTGCCAGTCTCCAGCTCCTACCGCTGTGCTCCTGGGTGAGGGGTGGGATGAGACGGACTGCCAGGTCCTGCCCTGCTGCCCTGGGGAGTCCCTGCTGCTCCCAGTCCCCACCCTGGGAGCCCCCATCCCTGTTGTGCTCTCACAAACAGGTGTATTACTGGAGGCACAAGCTAAACCAGATCACACAACCAGAGTTTAAAAGGAAAAAATCAAACCCTGGCATCTGCGATACCTGATGTTGTCCTGAGAGCTGGTAATTTCCTGTGTTCAGTATTAATGGGAATGGCTCCTTAATCCTTCAAAGCGTTAAAGGCACCAAATATTTTGACTGCAGCAAGTATTACTATTAATAAATGGCAGGGAACAGTGGTTTTCCTGTGTACATATGCCCCTCTTATGAGGTACACATAACATGTGGCTCCTAATACCAAAGATGGTGTAATCCTTCACTTGTCAGCACCGCACTAAAGGTCAGTCTGGTTTTTCTCACTTTACAAACTTCCATCTGTCAAGGGATGCTTAATTCACAGCTTATTCTCACATCTACCCCAAGGCTGTCTAAATTTAAAAACAGCCGTTTGTTTATCATGTTCTGTTTAAAAAAGAAGACTTTTTTTTTTCAAGCTATTGGTTTGTCACAAGAAAAGACTTAGATGAATATTTTAACATGAAATCTAAAAGGATGACTATAGTCTTTCTTACAATTATAAAAGCTGGTGCTTCCATAAACTGAATTAAGCATCTCCATATTTAGAAGGCATAAGACATCACTAATTCCCTCCAAAAAATTATTCTTTGTTCACCAGCTATTTCTTTATTATCTAGTAGGGATAATGTACATTAACGTGGTTCAAAAAAATCAATACGCAACAGAGTTGGGCCATATGAAATGTTATACATACATAGAATTATAGAATTGTTTTCACTGGAAAAGACCTGTAAGATCATTAAGTCCAGCAATTAACCTAAGACTGTCAAGCCCATGACTAAACTGTGGCCCTAACACCTCATCTACATGTCTTTGATGTGTTGGGGTTAAAATCCCAGCTATGAATGAGGGCTGGCATATGGATGATGGCCACAACCTGGAGCCCCCTGATTGGTTTTCACTAAGGGTCTGCCCAGCCTTGGATGTGAACTGGTTAGGAGATCACCACCAGGTGCCCCCACCTTCCACATTAACTTGGAGCTGGGGCAAGAAGCCACCTCTATAAGAAATGGCTCTGCTTGCAGCAGGTTTTTGTGGTTTGCTCACGCATTGTGTGTGTTGTTCTGGCTATTGAAAGGGCTCCTCAAGTCTTCATAGCGAGTGGGGCTCCCAGGATGGCCAGACAAGATGATGAGTCTCTCCTGGCAGTTGCTGTATGATTGGGATTGGACTGATCACCTGGGTCCTTCCATCTCCCACGGCATGGTTCCAGAGTCAGCTCGCTCCCTTCTGCACTTCCTGTGCTATAAGTGAATGTTTTGACCTATTCCTCTCTCCAGTGGTTTAGCATGTTGGATTGTTGGTGTGTGATTTAAGAGCAAAGAGAGGACTTTGGCTGCTGGTTTCCTTGTTGATGATTATATTCTTCTTAGATGGGCAAGTGGCTAGAAGAAGAGTCTTTTAGATACCACCAACCATGGTGACACCACCACCTCCCTAGGTAGCCTGTTCCAATGCTTTACAACCCTATCAGTGAAGAACTTTTTCCTAATACCCAACCTATAACCTCCTCTGGTGCAATTGATGGCCATTTCCTCTTGTCCTATCACTTATTACATGGGAGAAGAGACTGACCCCCACCTCACTACAACCTCCTTTCAGGTAGTGGTAGAAAATGATGTCGTTTCCCCTAAGCCTCCTTTTCTCCAGGCCAAACCACCCCAGCTGCCTCAGCTGCACCTCATAAGACTTGTGCTCTAGACCCTTCACCAGCTTCGTTGCCCTTCTTCGGGCATGGTTGAGCTCCTCAATATCTTTCTTGTAGTGTGGAGCCCCAAACTGAACACAGTATTCAAGGTGCAGCCTCAGCAGTTCCAAGATGAGGGCCACGATCACTTCCCTAGTCCTGCTGACCACAAGCCAGGGTGCTGTTGGCCTTCTTGGCTAGCTGAACATACTGCTGGCTCATGTTCAGCTAGTTGTCAACCATCACTCCCAGGTCCTTTTCCTCCAGGAATCCTTCCAGCCAGTCTTCCCCAAGCCTGGAGCGTTGGGTCATATGGTTGTTATGACCCAAGTGCAGGACTTAGCACTTGCTCTTGTTGAACCTCATACCACCGGCCTCGGTCCATTGATCCATCCTATCCAGTTTCCTCTGTAGACCCTTCCTACCCTCAAGATCAACACTCCCACATAGCTTCTTATCATCCACACAGTTACTGAGGGTGCACTCCATCCCCTCATCCAAATCACTGATAAAGTTATTAAACAGAACCAGCCCCAGTACTGGGTCCTGGAGAATATCACTTGTCATCAGCCACGTGCTGTATTTACTCCATTCATCATCGCTCCTTGTGCCTGGCCATCCAGACAGTATTTTACCCAGAGAAGAGAATGACCTTCCAATCCATGAGCAACCAGTTTCTCCAGGAGGATACTGTGGGAAACAGTGTCAAAGGCTTTACTGAAGTCCATGTAAAAAACATCCACAGCCTTTATCTCATCCACCAAGTTGAGGCCCCTTGTCACAGAAGGTGATCAGGTTAGTCAAGTATTATCTCAATACAAACTACATATAAACAGGTCCTACCTGCAGCAGGATCTAGATCTATGTATAGGTGCAAACAAACACACAGTTTAACAAAAATGAAATTTGAAATGAAATTAAAAATGACACTATTATTAATAAAATGCTCAAGCATGGGCATAAATTTTCAACACACAAGAAGCAAAAACTGGCTTATGGTTGACCTCTTTCTCCAGTGTCTTGCTGAGCTTTGTAGTACCTGTTAGAAGGCATGTTCATTGTGTTTAAATGTGGAGTTATCAGGTATTTGTGAGATACATTGTAAAGACAGTGATAAGAGGATTATTTACACTCAAAGTGGCAAAGGCAACAGGAAATGTTTAAACTGTCACCACCCCTTTTTTATGTGAAGGAAACTGGGTCTGAGGAGGAAGCTGGATGTTCATGGGGGTACTTGTTATATTGGCACAGGCCAATCAGGACCATCCTAAATAATTCCTAGGTACAGTCTGAGGGTTTGGACAAACAAGAGACTATTCCTAATAGCCACTGTGGACTTAATTTTACTTTGAAGGCTGCAAGAGTTTAATATTCCAGTGCATCCTTGAACATGCCTGCTACCTTCCTGGTCAGAACATGCTTTTCATTTTACAAGGATAAGTGTATTTTAGGTGTCCTTGAAGGAATGAAGTGATGGTAAGATGCTATATATCCAAGATACCTTCAAGATTTAACTAGATTGCCATGAAATAAAACAGTGTTAAATGCACTGACTTTCAGCCTTCTGTCTCCACAAAGCATGTGTATGTGTAAGAGCTTTGTGGTCCAAGAAGACAACAGACTTGAGTGATTTAGAACTACTTGAAAATGATCAGGTGTGTGGGCTGTACTGAAAGGACATGCTGTCAGCTCTTACTCATCAAGCTAAAAGAGCCTCTCCACCGTTGCAATGGCTGGAGCCACCCGTTAGCCACAATCACTTTCTCAAGTAAATTTTTAAAAGTGAGGAGAAACATGTAAGAGTTTTTGTTTTCTTCATGGTTTAATCTTCTTTTCCTGAAGTTATATGAGGCCTAAAGACATGACTTACTCCACACTCTAGTCCTTGCTGGTCACTGTATGCACATGTCCTGTAGCAAAGGTGAAACACCAAAAAATACTGAAATATAGGATATTAAAAGGTTTTCTGCAAAATCCCCTCACTCAAATTAGCTGGTATAGTTATCAAAGCTCCATGAAGGTTAGCAAAGTCTACATCAAATTTTGTTTGCAGAAATTATGTACATAGTTTTTCATATATGGCCTTTATCTCACTTGGACATTGGAAGATGCCAAGACCAAGGTCGAAGCCAGGCTTTGACAGCTCAGGACAGTAGAAAATCTGCAAAACTTGTCACAGTTGAAACGACTGTAAACCTGAAAAGCAAACTAGAGAATTTTTTCTTGGTAACGTACTGGTATGAAGAGCCATTTGTAGAAGAGGTTGCTGGCATGCAAATAGGGCAGACTTGCTTTTGCAAAAGTTCATCTGAATCGTTTCTCTCTGCTATTTATCGTGTTCTAATCTATCATGTCCTCACAAGCACCCACAGTTATGTACAAAACAACACCCTGTACAGCAGCAGGCCCTCTTTTAGATTACTGAACTGTCAAGAAAAACCTTTTACTTCTACTTTTTATAGTCACTATGACTTGACCCAGCTGAGAAGAAAGGAAAACACAGTGACAGTGCCAAGAAATATACTGAGTTGCAGTCATCATCAGAGGCTTCCATTAATCATGGGTAGAACTACAGCAAAATAAGGAACATCTTTTTTAGGTTCTCTTTGTTTAAATCTCCTAGGAGATTTATACAGCCCTGATGTATATCATGAACCTAGAGGATATATTTTTAAAGGCTCACTTACCCCATCTGAAATTGAGCAAATGTGTAAAAATAAATAAAATAAAGCTGGCCTATGTTAAGGGCAAATGCTACAAGAGCGTAAACTGCATGCAAAAAAGTTTTCTTTATACAATAAAAGCCAACCCTCTCCTCTCTTCCATTGTTTGCAGGATCTTCTAAAGTTAGAAACAAAATACTCTCTCCAATGACTTCATCCTTTGCGCTTGGCAAACACTGGTATTTCTGCCTTCTCATTGGAGCGCTACCAAATAAGCCCATTTCATGTTTTTGTTTTTATTTTTTCCTTTTGCACTGGGATCATTAGCAATAAGGCTGCTTGTATTCCTGCACTCATGTAGCAATGCCACTTTCAAACAAAAGAACTTGAGTCCTTTCTGCTGGGCTACATTCATCTGAAGGATGAATCTGTATCTGCCAACCTTCTGTGCACCTCATGCCTACTCAGCTCTTTGGGAGGCAGCTTACAGCCTATAACTCCTCTGAATCATCCTGGTGTTGTAGTGGTCCTTATGTATCTTCAGGCTCTTTGGATCCTGTGTGCTCTGCTTCTGCCTCAAACTATATTTGCTCATTTTCTGCACCAACAAATCTGGTGTGGAAGATTGACCTGAGACCTTTTGTATGTAAACTTATCTACAAGTCTGGTATTGCCAGATGGCGCTAAAGGAATTTATTGCAGCTGAATGTGTGATGTAGCATTTTAGTTTTTTAAAGATTAAATTCAGTTCTATGGAGATGATAAGCATAAAGGTTATCTCATGTCTATCCACTTCATATCCTTAAAAGTACTGGGGAAATTTGCTATGGCAACATTTTTTCCTGTTGTGTTGCAAACAAATACAATATGAAAAGAGGCCGAATCTTCATCCTGAGTCTCTAAATTCCACTTCAATGTAATTTCTTTCAAAAATAGTATTATATTACATTCTTCTTTATGTATAATCTTGCAAAGCAGGGAATGGAACTGATTTTTTTTTCTTATGAAGAGTGATTTGTCAAACTTGAAACTTCACACGATGATGTTTATTCTTTCCAAATAATTTTCATTGGCAGGCTGTACCACGTCAAGAGTGAATTGTATGTTCAAATCCAGTATGAACTCTATGAGATCTATACTGTGCCAGTGGCACTGTTCAGGACAAGAATTTTTTCTTTCATTCTAGCTAAATACTTGAATCATGATGTTATAAATTATTCTAGTGGCTTACCCTCATTTGCAAAAAAAAAAAAAAAAGAAGAAAAAATTTCCATGTTTCATCCTTTGGTTTCCTTCTGCATCAGAATAAAGCCTTGACGTTTTTTTTTCCTGAAATAACATTCTTGTGTTCTGGCTAGTTTTGTTTTTTAAAAGCCAGCTTTATAAAACAAATAAAAATCTTCATTGCTGCCTAAAGTTGCACAGCAAGAAAAACTTAGCCTTTGGAAACATATTACAGAAAGGTGTTGCATTATGCAGATTAGCAATGCTGTTGAAAGAATTTAAACTCTCCTTTTGGATGAGATTGCCCAATGCTTGAAAGCATTACCTTATAAGCTGACACCAGGCTCAAAAGAACTTCTCAGTTATTTATTTACAAGCATCTAAAAATCCACAGCCCCCAGAAGATTCCCTGTATCCAAGCAATTTCATACTGGCTGCATACCCTAACAGTCGGTGACACAACCCAATACAGTGTTATACAGATGCTAATATCCCATATTTCTCTATTAGCAGTGATGAAGTTAAGGCACTGGCAACATGTACTGCTCTGTTTGAATAAAATTCCTCTTCCAAGGCTTTGAACAGACACAAGAGAATGAAGCTGGTTCTACATAGAGGCTGAGGAAAAGTGAGGTTGGATCACTGTAAAGTAATTATTTATGTTTTTCAGGGGATGAACAATTATTGGACAGTTTGATGTTCTGCCACAGCTTTTTTACAGGAAAATTGGGAAATGGCCTGAAGTCTGTTTTTGTGAGGTAGCAGGGACTGTATTGGACTTTGTATGTTTGTTTTTTTCCCCAGTCTTTTGTCTCTGGCTAGGAAACTAATTCAACCAATAACAGGAAATGTATTTTTTACATATATTTTTATGTTTTCAATAAAATAAGACATAGAATGAAAAATCCTATTTGAAGTCACATGAAGTAGCAAAATATTTGTTTAGTTTGTATTTTATAAATGCTATGCATTGGTTCAAATGTTAGGCAACCCACTACTTCTGGTCAGATGTCATAAACAGTACTATCCTGACTTTGTGTTTAAAAAAAAGAGACTTAAATTCAGTCACTTGCCCAGGGCAACATGAATGTTCAGAAACCACCTGCAAAGAATAAGCCAGAATTACAGAGAGTCGTCCCTGGTTCCCAGCCAAGAAGGCTGTGAAAGCAGCAATGTAATTTTTATTTAATCTAAATTTCTGTTCAAAAGAAAACTTAGATTCCCCAATGGAGGAAGAAAATGCTGGTTTTAGACTCATGAAACCTGAGTCCATCTCTCATTTTGTATCAAATGAATGTAGACAAGCTCCTTTTGTGGGAGCAAGATCTGAATGGTGTGAATGAAATGCAATTTACAGCCTGGGATCTGCTCTTTATTAATCATTTGTTTGAATCTTAGGAGTACTCAAGGGCTCTACTGAGGATCATGCCCTACTATGAAGGCTCAGTGCAGAATGCATCACCCAAGACAGCCCAGGTCCTGAAGAAAGCTTAAGAGAGAAACTGCCAAAGGGAATAAGAGCAGGACATATGGTCAGGGTCTTGAGAGGCTAAGTATTTGCAAGTTACAATTCTGTCTGGTTTCTCAGTAAAAGTTCGGGGCTGTGTTTTTTCATAGATTTCCTACAATATATCTGCCTAAGTGGATTCTGTGGGGGAGAGCTTCTCGGTAATTAAAGCTCAAAGACTGCATTTTTTTGCTGTTTTTCAGAGGGAAAGAAAACTCCATATGACCTCCAATTAGGACTGAGCAAAACTGAAACAGGTTTCAGAACTGAAATGCAGTCCCAAAGTGATTTACATCTGCTCAGTGGGAACTGAAGGAGGAAGGAAATACTAGCAGTACCATCTTCCAAGACATGTCTGGTCCTGTTAATATTTGTTGAGTTGTGGTATAGTTAAAAAGTTCCAATACTGTGAAAAATGATGTGGCAGAATATGTTAGCAATTAACAGCATATACCACAGCAATGGAAAGCCCTTAATGCTTCGTACTATCCACACTGAGATGTGGTCAAAGGAGAGAAACTAGGTTTCATTTTGGCTGTAAGGCAGAACACAAGTAATCTAAAATGAAAGGAAAGAAAGATGATTCACAATAGCTAATCCCTGTGGAGGACCTGATTTCTGCATGGACATTTGTTTAGAAATTAAACATTAACACAAAGTAATGATGACTAATTTTTATTGGTCTTAATAACAGGGGAAGAGCCAATAGCCTGTTGGAAGTATCTGTAACTATGGGTATTTTGAAGTCCAAGTGTTCAACGAACATGAGCCAAATTCTCAGGCATCATGCAATTAGCTTTAAAAGCGTGAGACAGCAGGAGAATAATGAATGCTGTTTGCTTCTTTAGGTATATTTTTTATTTCCTCTTATACAATGGGGGGTGGGCAGTCACCATTTTTTAACAGAAGTTAAAGCACAATAACATATCTACCTGGAAATTATCTTCCTGGATTTATCCAAGGCTTTCAACACAGTTCCTCACAGCCACCTCCTAGAGGATGGTAATTCTGGATGTGTTATGGTCTGGATGAGTGGTTCATGCAGCGGGTAAGGAACAAGCTGACAGGCACACCCAGAAGGTGGTGGTAAATCAGCCTTTTTCAAACTGGCTGCCTGTCACAAGTGGGGTCACCAAGCTTAGATGGTGGGCCCATTTTGTTTAATAACCTCATAAGTGATCTTGATGATAGAATCAAGTGTACCCTGATGAAGTTTTGTTATGATATAAAACTGAGAGAGGAAGTGGACACTTCAGAAGAGAGAACCAGCCTGCAGGAAGACTTGGATAAGCTGGAAGAGTTCATAAAATTCAACAAGGACAAGTATGAGGTCTTGCACCTGGGAAAACATCATCCAGGAGTGCTGCACAGGCTGGGTTCCACCTGGCTGGGGAGGAGTTCTGTGGACAATAAGCTTAATATGAGTGAACTGTGTGCTGCAGAAAAGAAAGCCAACAAGATGCAGGGTTGCATCAACAGCAGAGATAAAGAAATCATTGTCCCACTCTAGTCAGTACTGGTCAGGCCACACCTGGAATACTGTGTTCAGTTTGTGTTCCTGCTATACAAAAAAGATGTGGACAGGCTGGACAGGGTCCAGGGAAGGGCCACCAAAATGACTGAAGGACTGGGAAGCTGCCATATGAGAAAAGGCTAAGAGAATTTGGTTTCTTCAGCCTTGAGAAAAGGCGGCTCAGGAGAGACCTTATCATCATGTTCCAGTATTTAAAGAGTGACTACAAAGAAGATGGAGACAACCTTTTTAACAAGGAGTCACGTGGAAAAAAACAAGGTATAAGGGGTAAAAGTTACTCCAGGGAAGACTGTGATTGGACACAAGAGGATTTTTCACAATGAAAACAGCCAGCCATTGGAATAGTCTCCCCATGGAAGTGGTCGATTTCCAACACTGAACACCTTTAAAATTCATCTGGACAGGGTGCTGGGGCAACTCTTCTAAACCGTGATTTTGCCCAGAAAGGTTGGACCAGAGGAACACTGAGATCTCTTCCAACCTGATATTCTGTGATTCCATGGTTCTATGTCTCCAGAAACTGAAAACTGAAGCAAAGACAATCCATCCCCCACAAAATCTGCAATAGTTCTAGAGATCTGCCAATGAAGCCAATAAGTGTAAAAATATCTTATAGGCACTTAGAAGTCAGGCTACAAGAAACTCGATTTTAATGCAAAACTTGATGAGATGAAAAATACTGGATACATTGATGCAGAAGGGTCTCATAGTCTATGCTCATATGGAGACAAACCACTAATCTCAAAAACTCCCTGTGTATTCAGTGGCTCACTTCAGGTTTTAGCATTGCTCCTAGATAAAAACATCTTGTTATCTCGGCTGAGTATGCATCTACATCCTTCTAACCTGTTGCTTCTTCTTCAGACCACTCTCCTTTACCTCCCATCACTATATTTTTTGGTTTTGTTTTCCAGGATTTATCTTTGACAAAGGAAATCTTCCTATGCAAAGAAGACTGAAAACACTGCACCCACACACCTTTACTAGAAAGGCAATTGGTTTATTTTGGAAATGTGATATGATGTGAGAAATCTCACCTAACTTCAAGGAGTTCTAAGTGTAGACATATGGATGCATAATCTTTTTCTAAAATGCTGTTATAGAACACAGACAGAAGTAGATCTGGGATTTTCTACATCTACCCAAGGTTGGAAGACTAGTGTCCTCAGCTGACAAACTCAGACATCTACACATAGAAAGACAAATTTATATTCTTCAAAGCCATGTGCACAGCTTTCATGATGAGAAAAATAATATCCCTTAAAATAAATTATCAGTGTGGATTTTGTGCCTTCAGTTTTATGAACCACTAGAACTTCATCAGAGCAACAAATATGTCTTGACTGGTGTGTACGTTCAGAATACACAGGCATTTAGACTACATCAGGCAACCTTTGTTCATCTATATCTTATTCCCTCAGTGCCTGTGTGGAGGTTTTTTTTTCATCCTACATTTGTTGAAAGAGAAGGACGTGAAAAAAAACCCTAACATAGAATCTGAGTGGGAAATTTGAGTGAACCTTTAATGTTGAGGCATTACAGGAAGAGAAAGATGGACAAACTATTCTTTTATCTGCATAACTGTACCCACACTAGGGGTTTCACCTAATATAAATTGCTAGTTTCTATGTCAATATTGTCAAATTGGTTCTAGGGCTGGCCAGAAATCAAGCTTTATTTTGCAAAAAAAGTCATGGTTTCAGAAATCATTTTCCTTCTGCACTGGGACAATGCTGAGACCATTCCAGAAAAATCTGCAGCAAAAATGCATGTGAAAAAATCTTTTCCCCTAGTACCTTATAACTCCCCCCTGTGCTCACAGGGACTACTGTATTGCAGCTGTACTAGTAAATGAAATTGCCCAGGGACTGCTGTCTGCCCTGAGGCCAGCTCACACGGCTTGTGTTGACACAGTTAATTGCTTTTACCCCCTAAAACATGCTGACTGCATCTATACTGGCTCAAACTATCCCCTTCGCTGCGCTGGGACATTTCTGAGAGAGAGATAGTTAGCCCAGGCCAAACTATTGCCAAGGACCACGCTAACAATTTAAGTGCACTGACAATCATCTGCCCGTGCTCAGGTTTGCTCTGGCCCTGTTTCACATACTGAAATAAGACTGCTCAGGAGACCATATGCAAGACCTTGCTTTTGTTTTTCTATGCCAAAGGAGTTTCCCATGCCACTGGCTATTTTGAGAAGGGATTCTCTCTGCCTGGTTTTGATGAGAAATTCCAGCCTCAGCTTGCAAAACTGTCCTGACAAAAATTTAATGGAAACACATGCACTGGTGTAAAAAGTTCAGATGAATCTGCATTTTTCTTCAAAAAATCATGCTGTTGACAAATTCCACTGGTTCAATGACTGATTTAAGACATGCCTTCATTGAAGTACTCATCTGTACTTCAGAGTTTGCATGTATCTGGCTGGCTTTCCAAGGCCATAGTTGCTAATGCAGTTCACTCCGTAGCAATTACATTGTGGTTTTATCTACGTAAGAACAGGATTAAACACTCCTTCAGATATCAAAGGATATAACTATTTTTTTTTTTTTATACTCTTTTTTTCTTCATTATCTTCCTGACTGTAGTGGCTTCACTTACTGCTAACACAGTTGATAGATACAGCGTGTTTGGAGGCTGCTAGTGTACATATGCTTTATCTTACGCTAATTCCTAAGAAATGTACCTCCTTGAGCATTCATCAGTGCAAGAACAAATTAGCTGAATAATGATAGAAAAACAAACAAAAGGATATAACTGGACTGGAAGTTCATTTACCTTTTATGAATTTTTCAGCAGATACTTTTATTTTGTCACTCTGCATGCAACTTCACATTTTCCCTTTTCCCTCCTTGTTTATTAAAGGAGTCTTTCCTTCAGCAAAGAGAAGCATGTCCTCTTAATTCCAGCTCACTTCAGAACCTGCTTTCACACCATGGAAAAATGAATTGGGAAATCTTGAGCATGTTTGAAGTGGTTTTAAAATTCTTCCCCTCTTTATAGGACAAGTTATGTTTATCAGTAGCTTTAACTTTAGGGGATCTACAAAGGGACTGATATGTCAGCAGAAGACTTATAAGTCTCCCTAACAGTATCAAAGACATTAGGGCTCTCTCAGTGGTAGGATGCTAGAGTTGCATACTAAAGATAGCAGACACATGCTTCATGGAAGTAGCACTACTGAAATATAAACAAGCCCCCTTCGTCCAGACATTTTTGGTTATGTTTACAGATTAAATCTCAGGATGTGTATATTAGATGTTCTTGTTTCAGGATATTAATGGCAAAATGAACCTGTTTTTGATGTTTAAGTCACATTAATGTCTGATGGACTGTTAAAATGTTAAAGGGTACACCAGACATGCTGTAGTATGTGACATATGTTAGTCATACCATACTAGCTAGGAATTTGGATTTGTTTATAATGAACATAAATTGACTGAATTTAACCCCCTCTACCTCCCCCCAAGTTAAATCACATTAGGTTCCATTTCCTCTGAGAGACAGTCTTGAAAAATTAGATGAAACTTGAAAAGCAGTTGTATTCAGATTTCAACAGTAGTACAGAAAAGTAACCTGCTTGGCAGCATAAATTTATATGACTTGTGGACAAATAATTGAATATCAGAAAAAACATTCAGAAATAGTTGCTTGCTCTTCAAGCCTTTTGGTGTAACAACCATCCTAACTCTCAAGCTACCTTCAGAATTGTTGCAATCATAATAAATCATTTTAATCCTGGATACATCTGTGCTCAGGGTCATTTAATTCACTCACTACTATAAAAATGCTGAGCCTGAACGTTGTCAAACCTGAAGTCCATCAAAGACAGACATACAGGTAGGAAGGCCAAACAAAGTAGCATAATTTACCTCAGACTTTAGAGAGCATGCTGATGTATTTCACAACAACTAAAGTTGCCTCATTATTTCCCTATTCTTCCCACCGGTTTCTACCCCATATTTCTTTCTTTGTACTAGTACTGTAAAACCTTTAGGAAAGAGGCAGTAGTTTTTCTCTTTGCTTCTGTGATGGAATTTCAGCGCATGACCAGATCATTATGACATTGAACAAAATCTGAAATTTACCTTTTTTTTAAACAAAGTTAATTTGCCTGTGAGTATGAGTGTTGCAGGTGGAGGGAAGGATTTGCTTGGTTGTTAAGGGTCTTAGGTTTTGCTGATATGGTAGATTCTGGAGCTGTTAGGGTAAAGGAAACCTTAAGCAGTCATCAAAAACAAAGAGCTGCATATACACTGAGAGCAGCTACAGCTGTAGGAGCTTTCTTTACTGAGGTTAGTCTGCCAGAGGACTTCACAGGAAGGTATCTGTCTCTCTGCAGAGTCTTTGTGTAGTCAGAGTGACATCTCAGTGTAGGGGCCAATCACCTGTGTTGACCCACATGCAAGAGGAAACCCTAAGTTGTGACTTGGAGAGCAGCAAAAAGCAAAGATTTTTAAGTGCTAGTGACCAATTTTGGCTTGAGTTGTAGTCTACTGGTGAGGAAAGCGGGGGAGACAGTGTCTGAAAAGTGTGGTTGGCTCTACAACATCACCAGCAGTCAAAAAGCACTTATGATAAATGCTTTAAAATATTGCCAGTGAATTGAACTCACAGTCTCTGGGAAAATCAGGCAGTGAAAATGCTTTTCTCTTCACATTCTCTGTCTTCTCTGTAAATGCACCCCTCTCCCCATGCAAGGCAGCACAGCAAGGGGGTCACAGATAACGAAGACGCCTCTCCTGGCTTTACAACAACCAGAGAGTCCATCTTCTCAGAGGAAATATTCAAAAAGACCCTCCAGATGGTGCACATCATTTTCCACTGCTATGAAGTGAGCGTTGAAGCAGCACAAGATGAACTCAATAGGCCATGGGATCCAGTTCCTTATAGTGAATTTGTATTTCAAAACACTGTTACACAGACTGATGCTAATAAATAAAAGTATCAAACCTGTCGTCTCTGACTCTATAGCTATGTAGAAATACTTCCCTTCTGGTTTCTTGAGTACTTCACAGAGGCAAATGAGAGCAACCATGAACGTTAACCAATCAAGCATTTTAATGTTATAAACTAACACAGTTATATTTTCAGAGAGCATAATATTTCATTTTATGTCCTCTAACCACTTTAAATTTTGCAAGGCAACATAAAAAAGAGCACCAATTTCTCCTCGGCTTCACTTGCAGATAAATGTTTTAGTACAGGGTATTCTTATAGTTCTGGAAACAGATTTTAAGTCCTGGCCCAGTAAGTATGAAGTACTCTCTGAGGAACAGTGAATCTCTTTTCCTTTCAGATTTTCAAGAGGCTTATGATTGACATGCTTTTGGTGGAATATCAACAATAAATCATATTTGTGTAGAAAATAAATTTGCAAAGGATTTTCAGATTGGGTCTTAGGCCAGCTAGGCACAACTTGCAAAAATTTCAAAATTGTCTGAAAAAGGGAAAGTTTTTAGAAAAAAAGATCCTCTATCTACTGAAATGTCTCAGAGAGAAACATTCGATTATGGTTGACTTTTTAATTGTATTGAGAACACAAAATGAAACACATCATAAGAACATCAGACAAAAAAATGCCCCAGAAACACAACTGTTTTGAAAGGAAATATTAGATGTCTGGTTCCAAAATTATAAACCAGGACATTTTGGCAATGTCAGAATATTTCTATCTGCCAAAATTTAGTTTCAGCAAATCTAATAGGACTGTGCAAACCATTTTGGTTTCAGAACAACTGCATTTTTCAATTCTTCATCTTTTTTTCTTGCCAGCAATAACATAGTAGTGATTTTAAGAACATATGATTAATTCACCTGTACCTGCACATCTTTAAATGTTCTTAAAATTGGTTTCTAAGAGGCATTGAACAAAGTTTTAAATGTTAATGAGTTCAATTTAGATATAATTAAAATAGTCAAGGAGTTAAAAGATAGGTTCTTATAATGGTGTAAGAATATGACAGACATAAGAGCTGACTCAACAAGTTCTGGTTTTAATCCTGGCATCAAAACCCAGGACTAATATCACCTTATTTTTGTTATTTAAGTATTATTCCAGGGCTATCTTTGTCTACAGTTAATATGGGGAGAGAAAGACTTCCAACGGCGTATTCATCCCATCCTAAAATAGGTGCCTAAGGTAGGTGAGGTAACTTTTCATCTGTAAATTTATGTAGCCTGGGTGTGGTGTCTGAGGAATGCTGTCACATTTTGGCTCAGGAGTCCTTTTTTTTTTTTTTTTTGCAAACTGCTGATAATATTAGAAAATGAGAGCAAATACAGTTTATAAGAAAATGGAAACAACTCACAATCAGTGTTGTGGCACTTCTTGATATTTCTTTGAACAACACTCAGAGTGATGTACCACCCTTCTCACCCCAAGATAAAAGGAAAAAAATGGAAAGAAAAGAGATTTAAAGCAGACCCTTCTCAGAACAGGTCCTGATCTCTCCACACAGCAGCAGTGAAGTGAGCACTGATGATGCTCTCAGCTACAAGGCTGAGGAATCCGAGCTAAAGCTCAAGCTGATGGGCGGTACCTGCCTTGCTGTCTCCTCCATACATCTACTGAGTTCCTAGAGAGGTTGCCTTCACTTCATATGAGATGAGAAAAGACTTGAAAACAAAGAACTTCTGTTTCCTTAACTTAGGCTTTCAGAGGAATTCCAATGAACAGCCATCTTAAGAGCAAACCTTATAGCACAGTGTGTATTGTCCCAAAGGAACTTCCTAGCTCTTCATTATCTGTTAAAGCACAGTCCTTTGACGTGTCTAGGACAGGATTTAAGCATAAATGCTTGTCAAATGGCTCTCACAGTGTTACGGTATGCTGTAGGTCTTATGGGAGTAGAGTGGAAAACTTGTCTTTAAATGAATCTGAGTAGAACTTTGAGAGGCTGTGTGCATCTCAAATTTGTCTTCAGGGTATACAACAGTTCGTAAGACTGCTACTCTTTTGTGACATAGCTTTTAAGGGGGTAGAGCCAGAATATTAAGCTCATTACTTCCAGATGGAAAGGTTGGACAAGACAGAAATCCTTGGCATTGGGACCATGGACAGAGTGGTGTGATATGGACATGACATATTGAAGTAATCTAGATAGAAGATACAATGTTAGCCAAGGTTGTCAGTTGGATTCTTTTTAAAACATTATATGGTTTGTAACAAGGTATTGTGTATCCTTCGAAACCCTCCAGATTGAAATCCTGGAAAGACTGTGGGGAAGATTGTGATTATTTTGCTTAAGTTACTAGAGTTCATTTTATATATATTAAGAGCTTGGCATCATTTGCCTGCAAGAAATTTTAGGCCCGCAATTTATACCATACGAGCAATGTACATCATGCTAACAGCACTTAAATGAGTCCAGGTGCTTGTTTGTAACTTGGGATCCTGTGTGTTCTTATTCATAGGCTATACACTGATAATAGTACAGTGCCTCAAATGAGAATGTCACTCAGATATATTTCATGAGCCACACATCTGTTTACAAGAGATGTTTTTTTCATGAAATCCTTACAGCTACGCTGTGGGTTTTCCACCAGGGGGCATGTAAAGCCCACAAGATTAATCGTTCTTCCACTGTGTTTTTCTTTGGCTATTTTGCTAATGAAGACTGATTAAAGTCCATTTAGCAGTTAGAATCCCCATCGTACAAATTCAAAATGTAGATTTGCTAAGGAAGAAGTAGGAACAAAGGGGGACATGTTGCAAAGACTTGCAGAGAAGTGGGCACTGGATACTGTCCTTCATGTAGTCTTTATTGTAGGGACTAGCTATATGTCAACTGTTGAATGCTGCTCCTATTTGCAAAGCGCTTGTTCATGTGTATGGGACATTCATGCTTCCTCTGGTTTCAGAGAACTTTTATCCAAAAACTTTTCACGAGAGCTGCTGCGTACAGCAGAAAACAGGCCTTAAACCTTCTTGTTGAACCTACAAAGCATGAACAACGTATTTCTGTACCTCCAGAATGAATGGATCAGGTACTCCATTGATATTTCTTGGGATATCACTTATAAAACTTCTTTTTGGCATGATGTCCTACACTTACATGGATGTATGCATTGGGCAGAGAAAAGCATTTAAAATAACCCCGTATTATGATTGTTTCTTTTCATTTATAGGCCCAATGAAGAGCTCAGAAGTTTTTGACAGACTTAAGTATATCGGAGACAGCTAAGCTCCTAAGAGGTTTTTCTAAACCACTTCAGAGAGGTATAATACTAATTCCTGTGGACTTCCTTGTATTTGATACATCACCTGAAAACTTTAAGAGCTTGGGTCATCTTCAGACAGTGATAAGATGCCACAGTACAAAACAGTGGATCTTTAACTTTCTGATCAGCTGCAGTCAGTTGGTTTTTGCCATTCACTTTTGTTGTCCAAATGCAGTTAAGACAATACTTCATCTTACTCTTATGGATACAAACTTTGACTTTATAGGAAACCCGTCTCCATCGCTGGAATTGGTAGCTTAATCACTTTATTTAGCAGTACTGGTTCAGTAAGTTCCTAAAATTCACACTGTGTGGGCTCCGTTGCCTGCCCTGTATGCAAAATAAGGTGAATTCGGAGAGCTGTTTGCTCTAAAGAGAAGCTCTGAGCAAGATACATGTTATGACTCTCAAGGGAGCTGTGAAAATTTGGGAAAGCACAAGGTATATTCTGTAGGGTAAATATATCTATCTGTTAATGTCTTTTTTTTTTTTTCCCCCAATGTTTATAGAGTTTCACTCTTATCCATGTATTTCACTCATCCATTTATTAATGTTCTCTGGTGCCACACTCAGTACTGAGAAAGAAATATTAGGTGAAATTGCAATGAAAAGCTGTTAATACCTTTCCTGCATATGGTAAACCTTACAGAATGGGTAGGTCTCCGAAATACGTTCAGTAGGTCCCTGAGAAGCACAGAGATGCAATGTCTGCAGTCAGCCTGTTGTGCAGCAGCTCCAGTCAAACACAAGGAATTCTGGGGCTCTGTGTTAAAATACTTGTCATAGAAAATGTTGTTTGTTTTGTAGCCTTTACTATACTACTCTTTAAGAACTGAACACATACAAAAAAAACCCAAACCAAACCAAAAAAACAAAGCCAGAAGGGCTTTATTTTTAAAGAAAACATTAATAAACAGTCTCATGTAGAGTTGAAGGAAGATCAGAGGACCCTGTGGAAGTAAGTAATAGTCATTCCACTTTCAGGACCATTAGCTCTGAAAGCTTCTCAGATGACCTATTTTCTAGAGAGACTGTAGTGTACTTCTTAAAACCTGGGATTTACCTCATAGGCTTCTGCTTGCATTAACTTAAACCTGCATCACCTCTTTCACAGTTACAGAACTGGACAACAGAAAAACAAATGCTGAGAAACTTACTAACCGATTAATTTTATATTAACTTGAGAAGACACCAGGAAATTTGACATGATAAACACCTTCATATAATTTGGTTATATCTGAATTAAGGCTTGTTCTTAAATAAAGTATATCTATCCAATAGGGTGTGAACCTTCGTTTGAAAACAGAGTAAGATGAATGTTTCTATCAATCATGTAGACCCACAGGTTAATCACATTTCAGTCACCTGAAATTATCCTACATTCCTTTTGAAGAAGAACCTACCATACATGACCTTTTTAGGGGAGTTCACAGGCTATGGAATAAACAAATCTATGAACAGACTTAATTATTTAAATCTGAGAGGCAGGAAAACTCAATTCTCCTGAATCAAATAAATTGAGATTTAGAGATAGAAACTAAAATAGATGTGATTTATATATTTCATAAACAGAAAATAAGACTGCAGTAAGAATTTCTTACTAGGGAGTGCTGAAAGATCCTCAGACATTGTTATCCATCGGGTCAAATTAAAAACATATTTGCCATATTTATCACCTCAGATTTTGAGTTTAAAATTATTAAGTATAAACAAAACAAAATTGGCAACAATGGTCTTTCTTTGGTGTTTTGCCACAGGAAAAAAAATAAAATAAAATGGAAGGAAATGTAGAGTTAGAAGATAGTGGAGGGCATGCAAGCAGACGGCTCAGAATGTCTAAACAGTAAGCTTATGATGTACTGTTGGAAGTGCTCAACAGCCTGTGAAATGGTTCCTGGGACCAATAACTCTGAACCCTGTTCACTGCAACCAAGTTCTGGTATGCAAATTTGGGGCACAAAACTCTTTAGACTGGAAAACCCTCTTCAGAGTTCCCACAGTTATAGGACTCTAGGTTGGGAAGGGTATGCAGCTATGTGCCTGGAAAGAAAACCACAGCAATGGAGTCAATATACACCACATTTTATGCTTCAGTGAAGCATGGAGCAAAACTCTGCAGAGATCTGTCTTGAATGATCATCATTTACCTCCAGACTTCAGGAGTGAGGGAACAGCAATGCACTGCCAGCAACAGAAGAGGTGGAGTTTCACTGAGCTGTGAAAAGAGATGGCAAGTCCACAGGCAGGGAACCTGTGCTCCTTCACAGTCCGTGGGATTTCACTACGTCTCAGTTCCCTGGAAGCACATAAGTGTATCTTGCCACAGTCTGATGCTTAGATGACACCAGTTCTTGGCCACCCTGTTAAACCCTGACACAAAATTAGGGTTTTCAGTATCCTTGCACTTCCTATGGTGATGCTGGGTTATTTACAGACAGCAAACTTTTAAGAAAGAATAAATGGAAAATTAACTGGGCCTAATAGTCCTTCCAGGAATAAGCATGTAGGACCCAGATGGGACACAGCCAGGACATTCAGGAGGCATCACCCCAACTATTCAGCTGTTTCCCTGACCTTTGTAGTCCTAATAGAAGCAGCCCTAGTAAGGACAGTCTAACCCTCAGGAAATCTGTCCCTCTGAAGGACAAACATGTCAACCAGAAGCAAGAAGCTTTCTAGAGCAATTGCTGTGTCTTATGCCCAAGGTCAGATGAGATGATCATAATGACCCTCTTGACCTAGAAGATTATGACTCAACAGTAGTTTGTCACAGACAAATACAGTAGCCAATAGATTTAGAAGAAGATAATTTAGACCAAAGTTATTTCAGACAAATATCAGTAAAAAAAATGACACTGGAAGGATTCTCCTCTACAAGCAGATCCATCAAATGAAAAGAGATGCGTACTTACAGGAAATAGATTATTTCAAGACTTAAAACTTGGGAAAAGCATCAGCTACAGACAGATTTCCTGCAGCTTTTTAAAGTACGTTTTGGTAACCGCTGTCTGCAGTCCTGTGGAAATACTCCAGAAGGGAATCCTGTCCCATGACAGAAGGACTGCTTTGATCACATTGATTATAAAAGCAGATACAGAAGGTCACAGTGACAGAAACATTCTATTTCTTTTCTGAATGTGGAACCTAACCTATTAACCAAGACTTTAGCTACTTGGATATATGAAATTGTTCCTACTCTCATGTGGAAGAGTCAAACAACTTCGATGAAATGTAAATTTGCAGCAGTCAATAGTCATAATAGTTTTTCTTTACTGCATCAGGTTCAGCTAGCAGTGAAATCAGCTTTCCCTGGCTCTGCTGAGAAAGCAGTAGATGTAAGTGGAAACTCAGAGGTGGAAAATGTCTTGGTGAAAATGAAAATAATTACCTTGATGTTTCTGAATTGCTTTGTACTTCCACACTCCTGCCAGCAAACGGTGATTGCTAAAATACTCCATTTGAGTCATAAGCTTTACCACTTTTTGCTATATTTTTTCTTGTGTTCTGTATGGCTCTTTTGCTTATGCCAAAACCACTGACAATAAAATACATGCTTTTAAGGATGATTCTCTGCTAGGACATTTTTGATTCTCAGAAACCTGATATTCTTCACCTTTGTGATCTACCACATACCTTAAGCTTCATATACTTCCATGCAGAATGAAACAAGCCATGGCAAATGGAGATATCCAAGAGATTGAAGTGGAAAAAATGTTATTTACTTTCAACTGACTTTACACAGATGCAGCAGTTTGTGAATCCTGTCCAAAGCTGTTTCTGAGTTATGACCATACTGCATATCATGGCGGAGAAAGAAATGCCTGTAAGATCCTTTTATCATTACTATAGCATATGGAAAGCTAGAATGAATATCCATCCTTGGCTCCCTAACCTACATTACAGGTTTATTACTTCTTGCATTCCTATTTTGTGTGTGAGTTTTGAGACTATGTACTGCATGGGCTAATACAGGGTGGGTGAGACAAAGTATATTCTGCTATTGCTATTTGTACTTCACAAGCTGGGAACAGCAGAAAGGGTCCATTTTTCAAAGCTGTCTGAAATCTGGAGGCAACAACACTGAGGTGCTTCAAGTTTACATGCTTGCTTGGTTGCTATGTAAGTTTTCTTAGGAAGCTGATTCCTGCATTGGCAAACAAATAAACACTTATTTCATTCCCAATACTGATACTGAAGCCCAAGTATCTAAGCAAGAAAAGGAGGGCTCTGTATTTTTACTACAGTTCAGTTTCACAGACTGGGGGCAAGTGAGGGCAGCATGCCCCTGCCCTTCCTTCTTCCCACATCCCTGGGACTTTGGGGAAGTAGGTTTGAGCTCTGAGGCTGAGGGTCTTGGGTGAGCAGCGGACGAGGTGGAAGGTTCCCCACACTTGCCCTTGAGAGAGATGGTTGTTCCTGCTTCTTTCCTTTTTGACCCAAGCAGGATGCCAAGGGCCAGATGCCTCCGTGTTTCTCAGGATAAGCCTACTGACCATGTCACTCCTGGCATATTCTGTCTGCACAGATCCAGGCATCACACTGGAGCCTCTTCCAGAGATGAGCCATCGATGGAAATTGGGCATGAAGTGGAAACCCTGAGGGGGAGCAGCTCCCAAGGCTCTATACTTCACAGTACCCACAGCAGGTCAGGTGGTAAGTGATCCCTCCCATGTCATCTCCTGATCATTTTCCACAGGCATTCAGAGGACAGGCATCTCCCCTGGGGCATCGTGACCTGCTGGTGCTCAGAACTGGAAACTGATGGGGCAACACACTCACTTTGGGGATAGGCCTGGCTACAGTCAGTGATCCCACATGCTTGTCCCTTTGTGGATCTGTTGCTATGCCCCTTTTGGAATAGGGACTCAGATTTGTAAGTCATTTAGGAGCTTTAGCATGTTTCTCCCAAAGTAACTGGCCCAAGGTCACAGAGGAAATCTATAGCAGAACTGGGAAATAAATCAAGCTCTGAGTCCCAGTCCGGAACCTCAGGCACAAAACTACCATTTTTCATAGGAGGCTTAAATATGTGATGAGTTCTTTTATAATCATATAGTTTCCTTTCCAATGTCTTAAACTTTTCTTGTTACAATCATTAAACTACTAGCTGTCCACTTTTAACAGTTCTGCAGGAATTCTTTCATGTCAGTAGTGTTTGATAATAGGCCACATATGAGGTTCCAAACTTTTTCCATTATTAACCTTTCATTTACTGATGATATTTCCCCAGTATGTTTTGTTCTTATACCGTCCTGCACCATATGTTTATAATCATTTGAAACTTCTGAGTAATCCCATTATTTTTCTATTCTCTCACACATCATAAATGTGGGCTGTGTTCCAGGATAATTTATGCAGGATTAAAACATGGAATTGGCTTCAATGCTTCATCGATGATGTCTTTAGAGTTTATCTCCCAAATTTGTATCCTTCTCAGCACTAAAAGTCTAGGAGATGGAGATCACAAATGCACAGTCACACACACTCACATGCATACTGAATACCAAAGTGAGTGAAAGAAGAAGAGGAAAAACCAAGATTCATCAAGGAAAAATACCTCATTGAAAGCTTATTAAGTCAAGAAGACTTGCTTTCACTTCTCTGTGCCTCACACTAGCTTGCTGTGTCTAACAGGGAAGCCTGAAATAATTATTGTAGTGATGAAGTGCAGGACTGTAGAAAAGTTTTTCCAAAGGGCAGGCACAAGCAGTGAATGTATGACAGAAGAAACAGTGAGTATGTGACAGGAGAAATAGTAACTGAGAAAAATCTGGAAGTCTAAAGAGAACAAGATTCAGCCTATAAACCCAATGTGTGAGGCAGCAGCTAACACCTCCTCGAGTTCACTGGTTTTAATTAGCCCATTTTCCTTTGCCCTAACAGAGAGAAAGCATCAAAAGTCCTCCCTCCAGAGAGTCCAGCGCCTGCTGCCTCCCAGCGAAGGAGCTGGTCTGACTGACCCCTTCTTCAAACTCAGTGGTGGCCAAAAGGGTCACAAAGGCCATGTGGCCAAAGTCACAAAAAGACTTAGAGAGGGTGAGAGCACTGCAAGTGTAGATGGGGCCATAGGGTGCAACCAGGGACTCCAAACCCCCGTACAAACAATTGGGTGGCAGTAGTGGGAGGAGCAAGCTCTGAAGATGATGAGAGACGACAGGAATCGCCAGGAGCAGTGCTTGCTGGAGGCAGCTTTTAGCAGCTGGCTCAGGACTTGGCAGTCAATTTTAACAACCATTCCACCAAGCCTACTGAACCATGTCCAGCTATAGAACTGTGGCTTCAGGCTCTGAATCAAACACACATCATGAAGATAGATGTGTTCCTCTCAGCATGTAGCCTTTGTTCCAGTACATGAGGTAGTCTTTTGGTAGGACAGAAGACATAAATGTAGCATGGAAGCCCCAGGTTCCTTCAGATAAGTGCAAGCTTCTGTTTTTAAAGAGAAAATCATATGTTTGCTAGAAACTGGCACTATTTAGACTTGATGATTTTTCTAAATTATCGCAATGAACCATGTGATTTTTCACTGGTGGATTTTACCCTGAAATGAAATAGTATTAACTTTTAGGTAAAAACTCATTACTTGTCCCATGCTAAAACATACAAACGTTGTTTTTGAACACTAGTGGCATTTGTAGGCGTTTGTACATGGGAGAAGAATGGACAACTGCAGTTGAGGGCAGGTGAGGGAGCATGTTTGGGGGGTGAAGGGAGAGTGGGATCACTCTTTTCTGCAAACTGACCTACAAATATATTAAACTGTGTCGATGACTTGCTGGGATAGGAGTCTAAAACTGAAACCAGGATAAAAAGCAAAACTGGCATGTAGACATAAGTGAACCAAGTAGAAAAGGCAAGAGTGGGAAGGACTGTAAAAAGCTAGGTCCTGTTTGGAAGGGGATACAGAAGAATCTTTGGCCACAAATCAAAGTCTTCTCCACAGCCTGGACTACATCTTAACAGCAGGACTTTCTACATCTCCTGTATTTCAAGACAATTTCAGCCACAGTGAAAATGAGTTTGCAAACTAATTTATTTCAGAAGACACTTTAGTACTCTGGAGCAGGCTGAAAGTGATGAGGATAGAAAAAGGGGGTGCAGACATCTTGGGATAACTTGGATCATCTTCAATATTGGTCCTAAATATCAAGTGAGACCCATTTCAGATGAGAGATGTATTTTATGAGAAAGAGGTGGTTTATTTTGCAGTTGAAGAGTGCATAATATGGACTGAATATGACAGCTGTGAATGTCACTTTGCTTCATTTTGTGACTTCTGTGTGCAGGACATCAAAACCAAAAGGCTTTTACCCCAGGCTTTCTCTGTATGTTTTTTTGTATCTGATGGGAACTAGCCCATACATTTATTACACGTTACTTATAGTCCTTTCCAGTCTAGTCTGAACGCTCTCACAGCACGCTCCTGAAGACACCTCACCCCACACGGTGCCCTTCTGGGCAGCTCAGCTGAGTGTTGCCTGATGGGAAGGGTTTGTGCCGCAGGATTCGGGGGAGATGCAGTGACAGGGTGCCGGCAGAAAGTCTGCATAACAAAGGATTAATCAGCCAGTTCCAGAAGAATTCATAATCATGTGATGCACAGCGCTAGGGCTGTAACAGCTTATTCCTCTGGTTTTAATGAACATGAGGTCTCAAGTCCTCTACGGAGAGAGGAACAACATCTGTACTAGGAAATTAAATGGGCCAAGGACTGTTATTTGTCCCTCAGGCCATCTGGCATGGCATTACTCACATTCATACTGTGGTGTTTTATCACCCCTCCAAAAGAAGAGAGAGGGGTGGTCCATAGCCTGTGCTACCTGAATTGTGCCCAGGAATTATTTGGGAGGGTGTTTGGTGCCAAAACCAGTGCCAAAGAATCGCTTTAACTATGTGGATGTTGGAGTGACAATAGTGGGCCTGTGTCCAGGTGTTGGTTAGTCTGCTGATAATGTAACTGCCAATTAGTCCTACCTTCTCCTTGATTACTACATACACTACTTGCCTTGATAAACATTTATTCAATAACAAAAACAACAATAATAATAACAGCAATGAAACCATAACCAGCTGTTACCTTAATAATTATCTGGATAATGTCAGGATGGCACTGGAACAGGCACTTAAATGAAGCAGGTAAGAGGGTACTGCTTGGATTATATAAGCTTTCTAATTTGGAGTATTAACATGTTTTTTGAACAACTTACCATCCAATAGTTAATTTCATGGAGTAATTTTCTTGAATGCAAGTTAGATTGCTTTTGAGGGACATTAAACTGGACCACAAACATTCCAACTCCTGCAAATAAGGGTCTAAAAAAATGTTGGTTTCTAACAGCTTCAAACCATTATTATTAAATGAAAGTTAAAATTACAGAAATAAGTAAAAGCAGTTGTTTTTTTTTTTTTTGAAAACTGAAACTGCAGAGATGCAAACATGGGAAAATAGTGAATACATATGGTAAGCACTATAAATTAAAAAAAAATAAATAATGAAATGGGGTAAATACTATGAGTCGAACTTATCAGTGACAGTGCAATGCAGACACCTCCCACAGTTTTGAACATTACAGGCTACAGCTGTTTGTGGCTGTGGGTTTTCTGCCTGATGACCCTTCAGGAATCTGAAGAGCTGGAAGCAATACTGTTGCAGCAATAAAGTCTTGCTTGGGTTGGAGGGGTCTGAAGTGGGCACTGCTGTGGTCAGTGCCTTGTGAGAAGGAGCTGCATTCTGGGTCCTTGAGGACTTTGCTTTTCCAGTCTGATGACTCTTTGGAGGCCTGGGGATCCAGAGATGGAGCCACTTGAGGTTGCAGCGTGGTGCCACTGAGGGAAGGAGGGAAGCTTCGGTGTAGCATGTTTTCCATTAGGGTTGCTTGTCTGTTCAGAATCATATTAATCTCCCTGTCCTTTCCCACCATCTCCTGGGTCATTTCAAGGTTTCTCGGTCAACTCCCTACTCACTGAAAGACAGTTCTCTGCCAGTTCCTGGGCTGCATTTTCATGTATTTAACTGCAGTTCTGAAAAGCTGTGAGTTCTTCAACCATTTCCCCACCCTCAGATTTTGCAAGACATTTTGATAAGGGAAATGCCTCTGAAAGCTGCTTTGTTAAATCCTGCTCATAGTTCAAAAAATAAGCAAGGGTTTGTATTCCCCCTGGTTTCTATCATAAATAAACAATTCCCTCCTTAAAATGTCAACATCATAATCTCTTGTTAGTTCCAGGAGCCTGAAGGTACTAGGTCCTTTTCAACCTGTGTCCGTGTGCCTGTAAGTCATCCTGCACTGAACAATCTTTACAGTCTAGAGGTCTCTGCAGTGAGCAGCAAACTGTTTTGAGTTGCTAGCTTGATGCTTTTCCTACTGGTTTCTGTCACAGCCAGCATGCATAGAAATGAGCTTTATCTTTATATACAAAGTATGCTGAGGTAGGATGAAGGCAAGATTATTTAGCCAAATAGGGACACAGGCACTAGTTGTTGTGGGCAGATAAGTTAGTAATGGCACGGACATCTCTGCACCTATAACTCAGTTATAATACTGGAGGATTTGTCACAGATCCATGGGCTCAGGGAGCAGGGAAAATGATTGCTTAGGAGGTCTAAGGGGAGCAAAGCAAGATATATTCTGTTGCTAGCTGCCTGCTGTTTTGAGTGACTGGGAAAGTCTAGTCATTTATTCTGAAATGAGTGAAAGAGATACAGTACAGTGCTAACTCAGTTAACATGTCCGTTTTCTAGACTTCTCAGGCACAGGGTTTGTGACGAAATACATGAAGTTTGACAAGTGCTACTTGACCCACTTGCTGTTACTATGACTTGAAAACACTGTTGCCTGGACCTGTGCACCACAGGTACCAGGAAAACACCTTGCATGCTCTAGCACTGTTAAGTATTACAGGATGTACTTTGAAAGGACCTTCAAGGTACCTTAGAAGCACTGCAATATATCACCAATAGAATGAATTTAAATGTTTTTCACAAACTTGTTTATTCCTAGTTTGTGACATACTCAATGAAGGACACTGTGGTAAAGTTATCTGTGTTGGATCTGGAGCTTTGCAGGGGGTCAGAGCGACGGAGGCAGAAGATCCTGCAGCAGGAGGAACATGAAGGGTCAAAGCACTGGGTGTGTAGCAGTAGGAGGAGAGTTGTTAAAGCCACTGGGTACAGCAAGGTACTTACAGTACATGCCCAACTGAGTGCACAAAAGACAAGATGCGGTGAGGGTTGTAAGCAGAAGGGATAGAAGTAAGTTGGACTGGTGACATTTAAGTGTGTATAGTGTAACCAATGTGATGTTTCAGGAACTGCAGTCGAGGAGTTGTAAGATTTCCCTGAGCACACACAGAGGCCATGGTGGGAGTGACTGGTCCCAGCCATCCTCCCGTCATTCAGGAGTTTGTAACTGTTTTGCTGGGAAGTCACAGTGTCAAATCTGTCCTTCTGAACTAATTCCAGCAAGAAACATCTGTGTTTCAACCTACCTGAAGATAATATTTTACTATGAATTTTACAGGTATTTGAATTTATAATCACATATTTGCAAGTCACAGACATTGTGTAATACTTAATGCACAGCTGTAAGTAATGAAGATAGCAGGGATGAAATGGGGTAATATAGGTGGGCTATTTGAAAGCCAGAGTGATGTAGTCTGTGAAGTCAGATTTTGTCTTAATCTTATGTTGTGTCAACTACCATAGAGATGATGATGACCATCTCCATGCTGTTGCCAGGGTACATTCTTGCCAAAATTTTGCTTGTTGGAGAAGCCCATCCCCTGGAAAACTAGAATCAAATCAGGCAATGGCATTCTTTACTGGGATGGTGGGCCATGCCAGCACAGCACTGCCTCAGCTTCACTTGCTAGCGGAAAATGACATAAGGAGAGAAAGTATGTGTGAAAGAAGTCCTCCTGACACAGCTCCAGTATTTCACTGGAGAAAACCCTTCCTAGAACCTAGAATAAGGTTTTCTTCAGAATAGCAAGGAGGTGTTTTTTCTTCAGTAGTGTAAACTTATATGAAGACTAACTGGATGAAACAGTTCTACCTGCTTGCTTTGCATATGGGATGGGTGTCATGTGTCCTTTTCCCCTGTCTTTTAACCATTTACCTTGTATGAGGAGTTCTCCATACAAGTGCAAGACACTTATGTTCAATTAAAAAAAAAAAAAAAAGGCATTTTTTCACTCTAGGCTATAGCCTAACCCCATTATAGTGAGTGCTTCTGATACAAATATATTCAGATCCTACAGGCTGAAGTCTCTTAAAGACAGAGATTATCTTCTCCCACCTAGCAGACAGTTGTTCTTAGAAACAGAAACCAGAGGAAAATCATCATTCTATGCAGTATGTAATACCTAGAAGCAGGTACTCGTTTTTATGAACTGCACCACTCTGCCCACTCTGTCTTTCTCCTGTCTCTTTTCTGGAGCACCTTCTATGCTCAACTCAGCATCCATCACTGCCTCCCTCTATCCTTCCAGCTATGCAAACATATCCTTGTGATTGCAGAACTTGTCTTTTGGATCTAGCAAGCAGAGTATCAAAGATTTCCAGTAGTAGAAGAAGATCACGTTTGACATTCCCAGTTTTTGTGGTGTGTGGCCTTCTGAACTTCCTCTGGTTGCACATGATTAGAATGGGGAGGTGAACTTTAAAAGAGATTCCTGTGGGCAAGATAAGATTAGAGATTGTCATCTGCCCCTGGGCATAAGTGTGGTGTCTGAGTTCTAGAAGATGAGTTGTGGAAACATCCTTTTGTCTTAAACATTTTAGGAGATCCTTTGTTCCTTATGATGGTTTCAAGGGTTCTGAATTTTATGAATTTATTTTTTTCTCCTGCACTGGTTTTGTCTATACCAGAAGGGTAACCTGATTGTTGGCTCATTTTTAGTTTTTAACAGTCTCTGCCAGATCTTCCCAAACAATCCTCAGCCACTGTTCAAAGCTTAGCAAGGACTGAAGACCATTCATGGTAGGCAGTTTGGATGAATCTGCCATGCTTTGGAGGCTATGGGAATTCAATACTGTAGAGATGTCCAGACAGTGCTTCAGAACCAGAGAATGTGCTCTAGAACTCCTTAGTTCAGCCATACAGAGATACCTGACCTCTAGTTGTGGATTTTACCAGAGGTCTGTTAAAAATGCATTCTATTGTGCAAAGCACTGCAAAGTTGACCTGTTTCTTTCAGTCCACTGACCAGGAATAATGTAGCCTGCAAGGGTCATGCAGGGAAAATATGCAGAAGAATGAGAAACTGAAAACAGACCTTCCCAGTGACGTCCTGGCCAGTGGAACCCCTTCAGAGCCACGTGCTCCAAGCTCCCTTTCTGTCTTCCACTTTCCTCTGACCACAATCTTATCTGGTTCTCTGAGTTCCTATCAGGCACCCAAACCTGCTTGTGGATAAAAAGCATGAGGGAGGCAATGAGATATTAGCACTTGTTACATTACCAAAGTGTTGTGATATTGCTGAGAGATGATCTATACCATGTTGACATCCATGAATAGAGTCTGCTAAAGGTCAATTTATATATAAAAAACGAAAAATTGTATAATTTGATCTGTATAATTATTAATACCATTTTAGAGATACATACTATCTTTTGTCCTACATAAATTACTTTGTGGTGCAATATGTGACTGGAGCCCTTCAGTGTTATCATAATGAAAATAACAGTAGTGTCACTGTAGTCCAGGGTATTAATGCAGACAACAGGAAAAGTTTTAACAGCCAAGAAAAAGCTAGGCATGTGCACTATTATGCAAAAAATGTTCCCATCTCAGAAATTAAAAAAAAAAAACAAACAAAGAAAAAACCCCCAACCAAAAAAAAAAAAATAAACAAAGAAACCCAAACAACAAGCAAAACTAGGGAGCACTGAAGACTAAAATATGAAGGCTAAGGAATGTAAAAGAGAAATGGAAGGTCTTATTCTGAGCATGACTTTGTAGCACTGTAGTACATCCTAGAGAAAAGGAAAGAAAAAAATCGAAAAACAACGAAGTTTTTAATTGAGAATTTTAGTACAGTATTTTAGTGGAGAATTTCAGGAAAAAAGTTGAATAATTTGTGGAAATTTTTTGATTGTTATATAATTTGCATGTATATGCATTTTTATAAACAAGGACCTAGGCACCTGTAGCATATATTAGGACTCCATGAATCCAGGTAATGCCTAGATAAAAGCTATCAGAGGAAACATTCTAATGATGTTGTGTATGCTAATAACAAGGGGAATATAGAGAGATAATTTTTTTACATGCAGCACGGTCCAGCATACAGATGTGTGAACACATTGATGAGGACATCCAGGACATCCCCGAGTGCTGCTCTCTGGTGTACAGCAGGGTCACAGCAGAATGATGGGGGTGAGACAGAACGGGAAGGACATTGACGTGTGTACATCCATGCACAGCTGGCTTACTTTTTTAATTTCTGCGCAGAACACTTGACAATTTTCATAACTGTAAAGGCATTGCCTTGGAAATAATATGTATTTTCCAGTTTATCCACGGTACAATGCTGCAGACTAGTGATGGAGGGAAACATACCCATAGATAAGCCTCTTCTGAAACGCTCTCAGGAGGGTGCTCTGTTATGCCAGCTCCAGACACCAGTCTCACAGAGACTGTGGACTGGGAGCTTGCTTCACATGAATGGGAAGGCATCAGGCTTTCCTCATGACAATGAAAATGGCAAAGGCACTCTGCTTTACTGATGTTTACCTCACAAGGAAGGTTAAAGTTTTTCAGTAACCCAATAGTCATAAATATCCATTCATTTCAATGGATTTTGTTCTGACTTATTCTCACAACATGGTTATTAAGAGCCATAAAAATAAAGCTGTTGTGACTGTATAAAACAATTCCTCATTTATCTCCTGCCCACCATAATTCTTGAGCCATGACAGAATTTCTCTGTTAGCATACCTCTGTGGGTGTATAGCTGTTACCATCCCAGAGTACAAATGGGAGACAGACCAACCAATGGCTGTCCTAGCTTGTCCAGCACAACAGAGGAAAAGAAAACCCCAAAATAAAAATTTAAGCCAGCTGTGTTCATCCTGAATCATACAGAATCACAGATCACAGAATGGTAGGGGTTGAAAGGCACCCCTGGAGATTACCTAGTCCAACTCCCCTGCTAAAGCAGGTTTTCCCAGAACAAGTTGTACAGGATCATGTCCAGGTGGGTTTCCAGAGGAGACTCCACAGCCTCTCTGGCATCCTGTTACAGTGCTCTGTCACCCTCAAAGGGATGGTGTTTTGCCTTGTGTTTAGGCAGAACTTCCTGTGTTCCAGTTTGTGACCCTTGCCCCTCGTCCTGTTGCTGAGCACCACTGAAAAGAGTCTGGCCCCATCCTTTTGACATTTGTCCTTCAAATATTGATGAGCACTGATAATATCCCCTCTCAGTCTTCTCTTCTTCAGGCTAAGCAGCCCCAGGTCTCTCAGCCTTTCCCCGTAAGAGAGATGTTCCAGTCCCCTAACCAACTTTGTAGTCCATCATTGGACCCTTTCTAGTAGTTCCTTGTTTCTTACGAACTGGGGAGCCCAGAATTTGACTCAGTACTCCAGATATGGCCTCACTAGGAGAGGAGAACCTCCCTCCACCTGCTGTCCACACTCTTCTTAATGCACCCCAGATTACCATTGGCCTGGCAGAGAAGTGGCCGAGAGGCTACGTCGCGTTTAGTTGCCAGCTGGGGTTAAACCACAACACTCATTATCCAGTAGGACTCCCAGGTCCTTCTTTGAAGAGCTGCTTTCCAGCAGGTCAATCCCTAGCCTGTACTGATGCACAGGGTTATTCCTCCTCAGCTGCAGGAGGAGTTTGTTGGCTTTGTTGAGCTTCATTACTGTCCTCTCTGCCCAACCCTCCCACCTGTCCAAGTCTCACTGAATGGCAGCACAGCCTTCTGGTGTGTTGGCCACTCCTCCCAGTTTTGTATAATCAGGCAGTTTGCTGAGGGTACACTCTGTCCCTTCATCCAGGTCATTGGTGAATATGTTGACCAAGACTGGACCTAGTACTGACCACTGGGGAACACCACTAGGTACAGGCCTCCACCAAGATTCTGTGCCACTGATCACAAGATTCTGAGCTCTGTCATTCATAGAATCATAGAATGCTTTGGGTTGGAAGTGACCTTTAGAGGTCATCTAGTCCAACCCCCCTGCAGTGAGCATCTTTAACTAGACCAGGATGCTCAGAGCCCCATCCAGCCTGACCCTGAATGTTTCCACAGATGGGAATCTACCCTCACCAAAAAAAAAATTCTTCCTTATATCAAGTCTATATGTATAATAAATCTACCTTCTTTTAGTTTAAAATTATTACCCCTTGTTCTGTCACAACAGGCTCTGTTCCCATCTTTCTTAAAGGTTCCTTTGAAGTACTGGAAGGCTGCAATAAGGTCTGCCTAGAGTTCTCCAGGCTGAACAACCCCAACTTTCTCAGCCTGTCTTCACACAAAGGGTGTTCCAGCTGACTGATCATCTTCATGGTCCTCCTCTGGACCTGCTCCTACAGGTCTATCTCTGTCTTGTGCTGAGGACTGCAGAGCTGGACACAGTATTCCTTGTGGGATCTCATCAGAGTGGATGGATCACCTCCCTTGGTCTGCTAGCCATGCTAGCTTCTTTTGATGCAGCCCAGGATTGCCTCGACTCAGGTGCAGGACCTTGCACTTGGCCTTTTTGAACCTCATGAGGTTCACACAGGCCCACTTCTCAAAAATATCCAAGTCCCTCTGGATGACATCCCATCCGTTTGGGATATGAACTGTAAAACTCAGCTTGGTGTCATTTGCAAACTTGTCGAGGGTGCAGCTGACATCTCAGTATCTGCAACTGCAACAGCATTTTCTTTTCAGCAGCTGCCTCACCTGTTTGCAACCGCAGTCCATAGTCCTCAAACCCATAGTGCCCCAGGTGTCTCAGTTTCTCCTCAGCTCCCAGCTGTCTCAGTTTCGGCAGGACTGAGCAACTCTGTGGTTAAATCTTCCCTGTACAAATTAAGGTGCAAATTAAACACTCCCCTGCTCAATCTGTTCTAATCCACACCCTACAGAATGAGCTTCTGTAGAAGAGAGGTCATTCTCTGTCTTCTATCCAACACCATTGCCACTATAGAGCTTACAAAAGATGTGGGGACCCCTGAGAGCAGTACCCAGCCACGAGGCCCTGGTTGTTTTGTAGGTTCTGTGGGAGGGTGGAGGGGCCTGAAGGAGGGCTGGGTGTACTCAGACAGCATTCAGGCAAAACCAGCTACAGGAACTAAAGAGTGAGGATGAGAAGACTCTCCCAGAAGGACTATTTTTAGCTTCATCTGGATCATATTAAATATTCATTGGCACACAAGACTCCCTTTCTCCCACTCAGTGATGCTACAGGGCCATATTTGATCCTTCCAGAAGTCCTATGCAGAAGAAAGACTTAAGCAGCGATAGCCTTGATCCCAGACAATTACTGTAACTAATGTGTTGGCAGTAGTGACAAATGAGGAGGAAGTTTTATTTTTTCAGCTGTGAAAAAGGGACTGGTCTAGATTCAATACTACACTGAGCCCTGACTCCCCAGCTCCACAGCAGCATTTAGAAATATGAATGCTAAATAGGAGGGATGCTCTAGTTCCAGAGGAGCCACATTCTTCCTTGTTCACTCGTTTTCTGTTAGCCATATCCCTAAGTGGCTTGGATTTGACAAACCATTCTAATCCCGTGCATCACTGGAACTGAACTGCCTTTTCCAACAGTACAGGCCAGTGTGTTTCTGCAAATCCATCTTCCTTCTCTGAGGAGTCTTTCTTGTCTCTCTATAACTACTTTTGCCACCATAGTAGTCTATAGTAATTTAGAATTCTGGATGACACTGGATGGAGCTTGGCAGGAGGAACATAGACTTAGCAGACCCAGAATGACTACATAGTAAACCAGAAAGAAAACACCAGTTTCTAGTACAGCTAGGCATTGCTTGTTTCTCTGTGACAAGGTAACATGTAACTTATTTCCTGTGAGGTAGGAAAAAGAGGGGGGGAAAAAAAGCACAAAGGTTTTGGGCTTTTTAAAATTGTTTTAAAAAACCAAAACCCTGTTGTTCCCTGGGCAGCAGCAGGTTACACATTTCAGCTTATTAAACTGCTGATAAAGTGCAAATAGATCAAGCAGAGAAAGGTGCTCTGTGGCATGAATATTTTATGAAGCAGGAACTTTAGATGCTGCTAAAAGAGCGTGACTTGTATAACTCTCCTGCAGGTTTCTAGAAACCTGGATACCCTAAACACTTTTTTCTAACACATCATGTTTCCATAACACAAAGTGTTAAAAAATAACAACTGCTGCAGTGATTTGTGTTTACATACTTTGGAGGGTGTTAGGACTATGAGTGGGGCTGACAAAGGTGGTAGATGAACTGCTTTTTCAGTATCTGTAAAGTTGGGGTATTTGGCATTTGTTAGGGATGAATATTCCATATTGAGCATTTAAAACTTTCCATAATTCTTACATGTACAAATTGAAATTCTGACACCTGCCCCGTAAAGTGCAAGTGCAAGGAAAGGACTCACATGCATAATCATCTTCCATATATTTTTTGAACATTCATATGACTTTTCCAGATACTTGCTTTTTGGATTTTATACATTGTTATACCAGGTGGCAAATTGCAATGGAATAAACTGAGTAATACCTTGTCATGTAATGGGAAAGCATGCAATATCTAGCAATACATGAAATAAACTCCACACCTATCACCTCCTGCCTTTGAGAGGGCTTTTCACTAGACTGCCTGGATTGGGTTTGTGTTCTCTATCTGCAGGCTTCATGGGGTCTGTCTTCACTGTGAGCACCAATTTGCAGCCTTGTCTCATGCCAAGATACTCATGTATGGTCTTATCAAGGGTGACAGTGATTTATTCAAAGAAAAATTTTTGCCCACATTTCGTGGTGGGTTTGGCAATCCTCTCTTTTTCCTAGCTTGCCATATCCCCCAAGAAAGAGGAATTAGGTTTAAGAGGCTCTGCAGCTGTTTGGCATCTGATATTCAGAGCTTATTATTATTAGCGATGTGTGATCTCTAACCAGTCAGATCGCTTCTTTCTCTAAACATTTTTCACTTTATTTTTTTCACAGGGAATGTAAAACTTTCCTCCTTTAAAGTTCAGTGAAAGGAGGTGAAGACATTTATTTTTCAAATGTTAATAAAATGAACTTTATATTATTATTTCAACAACTGATTAAAAATATTATTTATACCATACGAGTGCTTCTATGCATATTATAGGGTGTTTCATTTGTGATTCAGTTGAGATAGAACAGCTCCATTTCACTTAACAGTCCTACAGAATGAACCCCAATTATTCACAGAATCATATGTAATATAAACAGAAGTACCTCTGAGTAATGTATACGTTTATGGTTTTCCATTCTGTGGAAGAGACATTTGTGTTTTCAAGGATTCAGGAAAGTCTTGTGGCTTGTATTAAGGAGGAGATCAAAATAACTGATCACAGTGCTTTCATTGATCTTATGCTCCATGAACCTACAATGAGTTACACCCCACATAACTCATGCAGCCCCCATTCCTTTGGCTCCAATGATAGTGAACATACATAAACTCATGGAGGACTTTGACCAACACATTCTTTCTCTCCATTTACCAAAACGGGCAAGTAAATTCTGCTTACTGAGTTACATCAGTAGGTTCTAAGCAAGCTTCCCTGTAGACTTTGTTAATGCAAATCAAATGTTTCATTCTGGTCATCCAGAGCAACCCCTGTGTGCTGAACTGTGCCATTCTCACCAATGGCCAGAAGCCACCAATGGGTAATGTAGCTGTTGAACTGAACAGAGGTCAGCAAGCTTGGTCCTCTATGTAAACATTTGTACAGATTTCCAGTTCCAAAAATCAGTGTCATCACATCATGTATTTGAAATCATATCCCATTCAAACTTTTTGTCTCAGTACAAATATGAAGTAATGTTTCTTTTACTTCCTTGGAACATACTTATGCTGAAGCCTCAAGCTGGTACTGGGTCTACGTACTTAGGCCAAGAGCTTGCCTCCATTTATCTTACATGTTGGGCAATATTAACTGCTGCAGATATTGCAGTATTTTTCTCTTTAACACATCTTTCTTCTGGAAATCCTTCAGGAACTATACAAATATTATTGAGGTATGAAAAGGTTCCTGACAGGTTGGGGAGCATTAATTTAAGTATTTTGCAGGTGAATAAATATGACAGACCCCAGGGTTACATATGAAGCAGTCTCAGCTTCCAGTCTCTTGCCATAGCTGCTAGATAATATTATGTAAAAGTCACCAGGTTAAACTAAAAAGTCTTATTAAAAAGCCTTTTCAGCTGCATTTACATCATTGTGATGCTGCTGAATTCACTAAACATTCACCTGAGATTTTTGGTTGGTTATATCACTTGCCCAAAATAATGGTTGTTGTGTTAAAAATCTTCATAGAAAACTGTGCTAAAAAGGAGATATTTCTATCTGGTTCTTTATCTTTTTCACTTCTGTTCTAGGACTCTTTGTTCTGGACAATGTAGGGGTGCTTCCAAGATGAGGCTCATACTCAGAGATACTTGGGGTGCTCCTAGTTTGCCACCATTGGACTTTTGGCCAGTTGTCCCAACCCAGAGAACTGGCAGAGTGTGCTCAGAGCTATTGGTCAGGAACCCAGAGCCAGTCCCAAAGCAGTAAAATGGTCCTTAAAGATGGTAATCTGGCCCCTACAGCTGAGGAACAATCTCAATGCCATGCTTGTAAGAAGTAATTCTTGTTTCCAGCAAAAAGTTTTCTAGCTAAAACCAGTTACATTATGGCTGCAAAAGGGTTTCTGTCAACTGCTTGAAGACAGCCTAGCATGACCCATAAGCTGGGAATCCAGCTTGTTTTACTACTGACAAATGAGTGTTCACTGGGAAAAAAAAAAATAAAAGCTGAGTCTTTTGTTCCTTCAACCCCTGTGTCTGTCCAAAGCAAGAAATTATATGAACTGCATTTATAAAGCACCTTGAGATCTGCAGAGTACTAGTGTAACAGCTGGGTGTTATTATTAGTCTGTTCAGTTGATGTTTTATGCTATATCCATGGCAATGGTATAGCTGAATGACTTCCAAAGGTAAAAATAAACAATATGGTTATTAAACATTGTTTCTGCCATAAAGGGAGATGTGCATTTATTTTTAGCTCAGTGTTAACAAATACTAGCAAAATCAAAATTGGAAGGATAAGCAGAAAGGAAAGTGCAAAGAAAAAGTTTGTGTTTGGACTGAAAAGTGATGGTGATAATTGTATAGTTACCAAAGGACTTAATTATTGTTCTGATTTATAAATCTTATGTTATGTAAACGAGTTTCACTGATTGAAAGGTTTCCAAAGAAAGGAGCTCTTAACAGTGGTTAGTATCCTGATGGGGGAAGAGTCTGTCACATACTATAATCTCAGTATACAAAAAGGACAACAGAATTTTCTGTTCCATGCTTCATTAATAAATGCTTAATATTGTGGAGAGGGCACCAGATTTCAAGAACTGAGAGTAATTGGTAGGAAGGTTTGATATATGACCACAGATAGCTACAAACTCTTTTCCTCCTATATTATGAAAAACAGTTAGAAAGATGAAGGCCAATACTTGGGCAGGTTTTAACCACCACTTCAGAGTAAGTTACAGTTATATGTTTAATCTCTTATTGCATTGTATTGCCTCAGTATCAGTTTTAATGATTCCCAGAAATACTGCTTGAAGAGTCACCTCCACATCTAGATCCACCAGGCTTAAAAAATAGTCATGAAGTACAAGGTGTCCCTAGTGATGTGTTCAATTACTCTAGCTGTACTTTCTTAGCTTCCTTGTTGTCCATTTTATCCCTTAAAAACTCATGATGTTGCAGGTGTAAGTCTGCAATAGTATTCTGAAGGAATACTGAGGAACTAAGTCATGGGGGCTGCTTCTGTTGCTCTTCTATACTCTAAAATCATTTGCCTCAGGCAGTGGTTCAAGCCCAACCAGTACAGTATGGTCACACTCAGAAAGCAATCTCACCCTACCCACACAAGGCAGCACTTGGCTGTGGGTTTCCTCTGTACCTGTGTGGTATCTCTGCGGCCCTGAGACATGATTTTTTAATAAATTTTATCAGTTTATATTGTTAAAAATAATTTCTGGGCTGCCCTTCTCTGGCATGAAATGGACGTAATGTGTTGCATACCTTAGCAAATGTCATGATAGCATATGAAAGTGCTTGAAGTCTCCAAGCAGCCTGCTGGTAGAGGGTTACAGGGCAGATCAGAGCAAAACGATCCAAGACTGGTGCACCTATCTGTTCTGCCTACTGGGAGCAGTTTGGGAGCATAATTTCCCCAAGAAATGCACCTGGTTGTTTCTAAGGGAGCCCAGAAGCAAACTGCATCCCATTTACACAGCAAAGACTGCAAAGGGACCACAGAAGACAAAGGAAGTGAGTACTTGAGAGTACAGACATACTCAGATGAAAAATTATATGGACTCATGAGCTGCACTAAGTTCTGAATGTAATTAACAGACTCTGTCCTGCAGAAGAGACCACAGAGACAGCACAAACATAGCTCCCTAAAGCAGCCGACGGGACTATCCCAAGGAGCATGTGGAAACACAAGAACTTGAACTAAAAGAGAGAATGATGCCAAAGCACTCACTTCTTTGTTCCTTCTTCTACACAATGTGACTGCTTTTTTTCATATTACCGCTGATGTCTCAAGTGTCAAACACCAGGAACTGAGTCTCCATAAACAGTTATTTTGGAAGATGAAATATATGTGGTCAGATTTGTCTATGAAAAGTTCTTTTGATGTGTGGCTAAAGCAGAGCTGGAATCTGCAGCTGCAAGTGGGAGAGCAGAAAGGGAAGATCCAGATTTTATAGATTTATTTATTTAAATCATCTACTTCAGAATTGCAGTCAGCTCTGTCAGATGTGCAATTCATGCTATGTGAGTGCAGGCTGAAGTGTTAATTCTTGTTTACAGTTACTCTACAGCCTATTGTCACTTCTGCCACTCCAGGACACTAGCTGTCATACTCTAGCAAAGAGGTAAATCCAGCCAGACCCATCCAATCCAGGGTAAAATGAAAATCACAGTGGTGTTTTTGTGAACAATTCAGTTATTGCTCATCTTTAAATATAATCCATAGGATACAGTACAAAGGTTTAATAACAGCTTGTGGAAACTCCATCTCAGAATACCACATAGCACAATGAACACCAATTATGTAGTTTAAACACTCAAATAGCTGGAGATCTGCTTCTAAATCTCATCTCCAAACCAGGCAGAACCTGAGTCTGAACTGTCTAATCATTTGTGTATCATAAAGGGTTATCTTTTTCAGGGTTTTACACCCAAGGTTGTCTGGGTTTGGACACTTAACTCCAAGAAATAGTTAATAATCACTAAAACAGCACTCCGTATGTGCTCAGTTCTGCATGGGGCAGCTGAGAGTCAGCTCAGCCTCTTCAGCATCTCCTCCTGGCTGTTACTGGTGGCTTTCCACTCTGGTTGCTGAGCTCTGGGATCTTACTCTCTGGTACTCAAGTCTTTCTATCAGTTGTGTAGGGAGATTGGACTGATCACTTTTGTCTTCTGATCTTTGTAGCCTGGGACATATCTGAAGGTAAAGCTTTGCAACACAGAGTTGGTCCATGCAGCTGAAAGCAATACCCTAATATACACACCAGGCACAGGTAATCAGTCTAGGAGGGATTTAGTGTGAAGTCAGCCAGAAATACACACATCTATCCCAGAGGACTGGCATAGGCTCTTCTCATGTGAGTAGCCCTGCATCCCTAACGATGCATGGCCACCACAGACAGCATGGTTCCCACCAGCACTGTGTCTAGCAGGTGAGAAGGGAAGTTTCTCAGATGGTTTCTTACCTGATGTGCTTTCAGTGCAACACCTGGAAAAGTACTTGAAGAATGATTAGACATTATCAGCAACTTTAGCAAGTTTCTTAGCAGCTCTCAACAATCAGTTAGTGGCTCTCAAATGAGAAGAGAACCCTGCCCTGTAAGCATTTCTAATCCACCTCTGGGTACTCATTTAAGGTCCCTTGTTTGCCTTTGCCCTGGACATGTAGTGCCCAATCAGCTGGTTATGGATCAAAGGCACTGTAAGGAACCACCAGCTCAAACTGAGGTAGGTCTCTGGCTGTAGTAGCATCCTTGGCATTAGCACACACCATTACACTGAATGTGCCAAGGCAGAGATGGACATGTGAGTGAGCTAGTGCTGGGATATGCACACACCTTACCTTGTTAGCCTATAGGTTTGATGGCCAAATATCATCTGTTGCCCTGATGACTTCTTTGTGGGGCTGTATTAATTTTTTCACAGTGCCCAGCGTGCAGACCATAGCATGGGTGTGGCAATCAGGAGAAATCACTCGGTGACCTTGCCTTGCTCAACTTTTTTTGACACTAAATAAATCTGAAATAGGCAGACATTCACCTATATACATATATCATATTGCTGTGTTTCAAAGAACCATTAAATTACTGCATATGCACTGCTAAACTTATTTTATTCTGATGAATAAGGAAAACAATATTCCACAACGTGGCCCACTAAGCAGGAAGGTCTATGCTCAGCTGCTGTAGCTGAATTATACTTGACCAGTAAAAGTTTAAAGCACCAAACTAAACAGCAATTTCTTCTAAATAGTGACACTACAATTAACACAAGTCTTTCTCCATTCCTCTACAATATAGCTGCTTGTGAAGTCTGCTTGTAATAACGACATCTGATGGCTTGCAGGCCAAACACGACATAGTTACTCCACTGTTTTATATGAAGTAGAGGATAATTATTTTTGGAATTTTTAACAGACCTAGAAGCTGCACTAGATTATGCTTCCACTGACTCAGATATATCTGAGGCACCAAAAATGGTGCATAAAGGAGAAGTTCGGTTTACATTTTCTTTCCCCTCTGCTACTGCACAGAGTTGGAGAGAGCTGAGTCCCACTGTTCCTACAAAGTGATGTTATCCTTACAGCTACTTATGTCAGCCAAGCCATATGGACCGTGCATTTGAAGACTGACCTCTGTTCGGGTTATATTTTCACAAAATTTTAAAAACAACAGGATCTTTTCCTTTTGTTTGTCTATTCTCTTGTTCAAATAAAAGGAGTTGAAATAATATGAAACATGTCAAGTTTTGCTATCAGTTGGACCAACTTACATAGGCATAGAACTATTCTAAGTATTTAGAGCCTTTAATTAGTATGTTTTCATAAACAGACATTTCTAATCTCTTTGGACTTTAAAGCAGATGGTTTTGAATTAAAATCATTCTATTTCAAAAGACATCACTGGGTTTATTATAATATTTAAATAATATATTTCTTTTGATCGTAGTATTGTGACATACCTCAGACATCTTCATTGTTTGTGCTATTTCTTCAGAGCACAGTGAAAGCTGATACTGTGTTGGCACTGAATCAACTGGTTATGCTGGGCACTGTTCTATGTTATGCACTGTTTCTTATAATCAACCCTATAAACAATTTAAAGCTATTATTATTACACAGAAGGCCTTTAAATTAATTTGTTATGATAGAAAAACTGCAAACTCTGACCTGCTTCAGCAGTTTGCCTGAGAAAGCAAGAGCAATTTTTAAAATAACATACATAAAAGATTCTATCTTTTATAGTATCTGTTCCAGAAATGACATCTGACCAAAGAAAATATTCCACTAGAATAGCAAGTGTGACCAGAGAGAAGGTACCTTCGTGGCTTTACTTCATCTAACATCTACCCTATGTGTGAACATATTGCACGCTATGATAGATGTGAGATTCCTCATCACTTCTGCAATACAATATTTCATAGAATTATTGACACAATGGGGCTAAAAAGGAAGTGCCATTTCTGAACTGCCATTTGAATGTCTCCATTTTCCAAGGGAAGCAAATCTATTTTCTGAGGAAGAGATGAAGCAAATATTTTTAAAAGAAAAATGGTTTATGTTTATTAGCTACTGTCTTTTGATATGAGTCAAAATTCTTACATGATAATAAATACATAAAAGAATAATTTTCATGTGAAATAAACTTAACACTGTCTCAAGTATTCTGAGCCTTAATTCAATAAACACTTACATGTTTGGTCAGCTTCAGCGGAATTTAGACATGTGTGTCAGTACCCTGCTGAAAAAGGCTGCTGTCCTGAATCTCTAGATATTTTTATTTCTGTCTTGTTTAGCAGCATTGCTAAAGCTGTAGGTTTCAGATCTCAAGGTTAGAAGGGGCAGAACGTGCACACAGTAAGTTGAGTCAAAGGGGGCAGTAGTCCAGACACCAGCTTGCAAAGAGAGCAATGTCTTCTAGGTTGTGAAGGCACCAGTGGTATCTGGCCTATATCACACATATTTCTGTTTGCCAATGTATTTTTCACAAAACGTACAATTAACCCTTCAAGGCATATAGGCACTACACTTTCATTTTCTCCTTACCTTTTTAAAATGGAAAAAAAAGCTCTGAACATACTCTTTTTTTCTGCTCTTTCTAAACTTTAGAAATATCAGAAATAGGATGTTTTAATGGAAAATGAGTTAAATATATCTGTTTAACAAGAAGTTAAACAGAAAACTTCCTTTGATCAAAACATCCATTTGTTCGGTCTTTGATTTCACATTTTAAGCAGTCTGACTAACATCCTTTACTTTGAAAACTTCTCAGCCTCCAGTTATTCCTCAAGTCCTCATTTCATTGCCCTTCCATTCATTTATCAAGTTTTCTAGGCAACAGAATAACCAAATTTCTTACCAATGAAAACAGTGTATAACTCTACAGGGTGGGAGTTTTTGTTCATTACCTTCAGAAGCTGATTATCATTACCAAAGAGTTCTGCAGTCATGGCAAAACGATATGAAATTATTTCTTCCTTGAAATCACACTGGCTCCTGAACTAACATCAAACTGAGGATGCATTCACAGGGGGTAATGAAAAGCAATTTTGTAATTTATGAACAGAGAGCAGATCCATCCTTGGGGCCTATGTACAGACACAGGGCCATGCCCCAGTGCAAATTTCAAACAAACAGTACGTTTCACAAGAAACAGTCAGTTTGCTCGTTTCTAGAGAGCTGGCAGCCACTTTGACTTGCTGAAAGATCCCAAATACATAATTTAAGCACTGTATTTAAATTTAATCTAGCTAACAAAAAACAGGGATAAACTTTCCTAGACTAAAATTGTAAATTCGATGCAAATGGACAAAAGAAGTGGAACTTTACTGAAGTATGGTATTCACCACTGCTGAGGAAGTTCCTGTCTTTCCTTCACACATAGGTTCATTTGCTGACTTCCTCCAGTGCAATGGCACTATCTGCCCTGTTGGTAGGTAGCAATCAAGAAGGAGGATTTTTTTTTTTTTAAACTCATCTAACAAAATTAGGAGTAAACAAACAAACAAAAAAGGAAAATCAATGGGACTGACACTTTGGAATCTCCTCCAATGAACAGTGGAAAGTTTGAAGCAGAAAGACTGAAACTTGAGAAAGTGTTTCTCTGAGGTAGACAGAAGCTAAGCTGTGATGCCTTAAGGGTGCACAGCAGCCTGCCTAGTGGGTTGCCACAGGGTATATGGGGTCTGTCAGTGAAGTACACTCAAGCCATTAGAGTAAGCCCTGCACACCTTGGAGGAGTTGAGGAATGAAAAGAGGGACAGTCACAAATTCCCAGCCTTTATCCAAGCCAGCCCTACAGTGACCTGCCCATTACTATTTTCTTCCAGCCACTCTATGCAAGCCCTTTACAACCTATGCAACAAAGCTGTGACCAAGCCCTCCGGTTTCTCTTGGCAGAGATCACATCAATAGCACAGCAAATAAATGACTGAGTCAACAATGTAAATGGATTTCTCACTATATGAACTGCCTGCCTACTGACTGTGCCCTGCTTTATGCTATTTCGATCATCTTCAGGCAACGAAGCTCCAGCATGCTTAGCTGCTTAGCATACCTACCAAAAAAAAGAAAACTCAGAGTTTGATAATATGTCTGTGAATTACATTGGATTTCAGACTGTTTTCCGTGCTATATATTTTATTGTGTATAGGGTGAACCTACTGGAATGGAGTTCCAGCATTTTAATAGCAGCAGCTGAGGGGAATTTATTTTTTTTTACAGATGGTAAAATACATGTTTTCTCCTTTTTTTTTTTTTTATTTGAACAAAACAAAGGGAAGATTGAGAGACAGGAAAAACTAAAAATGAGAAAGAGAAAGACTTTTATTAGAGTCTTATGAAAACAGTTTGCCATGCATATTTTGTTTCAATATATATTAACTGTAGTCTACCAAGATCAGATCAAACTACAGCATAAAAAGAGTGCATTTGTTTTCTCTGTACTCGGCAGGATTATTCATATTTGTTGTTTCATCAGACATTGTTAACATAATAAATTGCACATGTTACACTAACTGGCCTTTGCCAACATTCCTAAATTAGTCTTCAAAGAAACATTTAAATGATCTTCCACTATAAAGGGAAGAAAATGCTGATTGTACAGTGCATTAAAAATAACAGAGCAGCATCATAAACGTCTGCATGCACATGCATTTTTGCTAGCCCAGTCTGCCCAGAGGTTTTTCATTGCCAGGGCTCTGTAGAGCCAAAATAGACCAATGGTGATATATTTGCCTAGGAAGCCCTTGTTTTAAGTAGTCTCACCACTTTGATCAGCTGCAGGAGTACCAACCTAAAATCAACCATGTCAGAACAAACTTTAGAGAACAAAGGCTTGCCAGATGGGCAGGTGCTGAGAAATATTAGACTGCTGTTATAATGTTAACCCCCCTTAGACAGTGATGAAAGAAACTCTGTATGTGTCACTGAAGGTGATGATAATAAAACCTAATGAAAGTAATAATTAATCCCCATTGTATGTCTGCAACAGGATTTGCTCTGGCTCATGCCGAATCAGCTACCATTTCAAATTATTCCTGAACACAAGTGCTTTTTGAGGAAGGAATAGCAATTTATGCTTTTTTTTATGTTCATACAAGTTAATATTAAAGCTGGATTGTAAGTGAGAAGAAGCTCAAGGCTCCTATTCATGTTTCTGGTAGATTTGTCTCAGGTTACTGAAACAGTTATTAGAACTGCCATCCCTTCCACTCTTCCTGAAGAGTTATTGTCCTGTAGCAAGAACAGCTAAACAGAGCAGGAATTAGGTCCAAAGTTACCACAACTCACAGCTCAGTCTACAGCCACAACTGGTGACAGTCTTTGAACATAAGAATCTCATATTCACAACTTGAATATGCCATGCTCAGTACTCGTTGCTTCACAAGTGCCTGTCTCTTATAGAAGGTGAAGATCAGCTGCAAGAACCACCCATAGCTTTTACTTAAACAGACACACACATGAATGAAACCCTTTTTTGTTGTCTACAGCCTCCATTTGACAAGACATTTGTGCAAGCTGTATGTCAAAAGGCACATCTACAGTGTTGAATAAAAAGCTCAGCCTTGGTCTCAAGAACAAACAGGTCAGACTAACATGCCTCTGTGCTGCTTCTGCTTAGCTCTCTCTAGGCTGGATGTAGACAGTGCAATTTTAAAGCATTAATTGTAGCTACAAACTCTAATCCACAGAATGGGAACCTGTGGAAACATTTAAGGATGCACAACTTGACGGAATAATGTTGGAAGAATGCATTAGTCAGTTGCCAAGTCTTGTCCACCCATCCTGTCTGGAGACAGTTAACTCCACCTCACAGCATGGAGGTAGAAGTTAGATTCAAAACAGTCAAGATACACGTTAAAAAAGCCAGGATGAACAACCAGTGAGACAAAATTACAATTTTGCTCATCATGTAGTACTGTTGTTATAGTGTTTGCACCATTGAAATACACTCCTTTACTATAGTACATCTAGATTATCATGACTGAATTAAAAAAAAAACAAACAACTAAATAAATTAAAAAAAAAAAAACAAACAACAACAGTGACAAATAAGAAATCCAAGATATATCTTTGATGCAAGTAAACCTACAAAGCAAACAAGCTATGCTCAAGCATATGGAATCATAGAATCATTTTGGTTGGAAGAGACCTTTAAGCTCAAGTCCAACTGTTAATCCAGCACTGCCAAGTCACCACTAAACTATTTTCCTCAGCACCACATCTGTACATCTTTAAAATACCTCCAGGGATGTTGACTCCACCACTTCCCTGGGCAGCCTGCTCCACTCTTTAACAACCCTTTCAGTGAAAAAATTTTTTCTAATATGTAACCTAACTCTCCCCTGGTGCAACCTAAGACAATTTCTTCTTGTCCTATCATTTATTACATACGAGAAGAGACTGAGTTCCACCTCATCCAGGGATGTTGACTCCACCACTTCCCTGGGCAGCCTGCTCCACTCTTTAACAACCCTTTCAGTGAAAAAATTTTTTCTAATATGTAACCTAACTCTCCCCTGGTGCAACCTAAGACAATTCTTGTCCTATCATTTGTTACATACGAGAAGAGACTGAGCTCCACTTTACTCCAACCTCCTTTCAGGTAGTTGTAGAGAAAGAGAAGGTCTCCTCTGAACTTCCTTTTCTCCAAGACAAATAACCCCAGTTCCCTGAGCTTGTCTTCATAAGACTTGTGCTCTAGACCCTTTATTAGCTTTGTTGCCTTTCTTCACACATGGTCCGGAACCTCAGTGTCTTACTTGCAGTGAAGGGCCCAAAACTGAACACAGAACTCAAGGCAGGACCTCACCAGACCAAGTGCCAAGTGCAGAGGGGCAATCACTTCCTTAGTTCTGCTGGCCACACTATTTCCCATACAAGCCAGGAGGCTGTTGGCCTTCTTGGCCATCTTGGGCATACTGTTGGCTCACATTCAGCTGGTTGTCAGCAAACACCCCCAGGTCCTTTTCCACCTGGCAGCTTTCCAGCTACTCTTCCCCAAGCCTGCAACAACGCATGGGGCTGTTGTGGCCCAAGGGCAAGACTCAGCACTTGGCCTTGTTGAGTCTCACACCATTGGCTTTGGTCTATCTAACCTGTCCAGATCTCTCTGGAGACCCTCACTCAGTGTTCCTCATAACCTTCCTGGGATAAAGGAGCTGGGAACAAAGAATCTTAATTAGAAGAATGTCCACACTGTGAAGACACAGTTTAGTCTTGGGATCACCCAATGTAGGATATGCTGTTTATTTCTTGTGTTGCTGTATCATAGGAAGCGCATTAAAAGAAGAGTCAAAAACAGTGTTCGAATTTTGAAAAATCAGGATAGAAGATTTTATCTCATGTTCAATTCCTACAGTAAAAGTCAGAAGGAATTAATTAAAAGTCTGATTATCACAGCCATTGCAATATATTGTATCTATGGGTAATACTTTTACAAAAAATACTTCTGTGCTTTAGATGTATAAGTGCCACAGGTAAGAGTCATCCCCATAGGAGTAGGAGTCAGCGCACATTTTACCTAAGCCTGGTTGTGGAAAATTAGACTTAGGCTTTTAATTGTCCTCATATCTTTTATCATTAGTGGTGAAGTGGGGAGAGGCAAATGATATCAGACAGAGAGTCCGGTCAAAAATAAGCATCCAAGAGAAATGGGGTGAATGAAAATCAGGAGATGATTGTCTTGAACTTGACAATGTCTTTACCTAACTGAGGTGATCTGTTGTACCCACGTAGCTGACTCCCAGGTTCTTAAAGTAAATAAAAGAAACACGAGGATTTGTAAGGATTTCACAGAAGCTAAAAATACGAGTGATGCTATGAGCATAACTGGGAACTCTTAGACTACACTACCAAATAAAATAATGCCAGGAAACGTTCCTTGGCATTAGTACTTCAACATCTGTACTATGGGATGATTATTTTTGTCCTGGCATGATTCTGGCCTCTGCCAGCATTTTCCCAGATAACTCCAAAACATGGCTGAAGTGTCAGGAATTGCCAGAAAGCAATTCCCGAGAAGTAGTTTGGATGAAGACACTCTGTTGTGAAACATAAAGAGCGTTCAAGAGTACAGATGCAGACTGTGATATTCCAACTGGCCTCAGTGCCAGGGAGTAGCCCCAGGCACTTTTAAATCAGTGATTGCCTCAGAGCAACAGAGGGAAAGCATTGAGAAGTACTAGGATTGCCTATAAATGGACACATGCTGGAGTATTACATCCAATTCTTGTTTCCTCATTTCACAAAAGAGGTAAAAAATTGGATAGGATGTGGAGGAGAGCCACAGAAATTATTGGAAACCTTGGAAAGGGGCCTTGCAGTAAGAGATTAGAGGGGTACAGTCTGCTGAGTTTAATAAAAGCATCTAGTGATGATTTCAGTGATTACAATGTGCGAGTATCACCACAGGGAGAAAATACTGAGCAGTAACACTCTCATCACATAGAAAAAGGCATAATGAGAGGTGAGAGCTGGAAGTGAGAGCCAGACAAATTCAGGCAAGAATCAAAACACATTTTTAAGAGTGGGGGTGATAACCATTGGACTGCACTGCCAAAGGAAGTGATGGATTCTCCAACTACCGATGGCTTCACATCTAGACTGAACGTCTTTCTAGAAGATAAGCTTTAGCCAAACAGAAATTGCTGGACTTGGCACAAGACTGACTGGGTTACATTAAATGACTTGTATCATTCAGGCAGTCAGACTAGATAATCTAAGAATTTTTTCTGGCTTTAAAAAAAATCTATGGATCTATAAAGTGCAACCGTGTAACTGTGAATAGCAGTCCAAGAATAACACATTTTGATAAAATAAGTTTTCCATAGTCCCATGCTACAGTAATGGACACAATTCCAAGAGATCAGACTATAGCTATGAAATTCAAAATGAATAAAGCATGATGACATGGTGATATTAATAACAATATTGATTCTCCATGTGTTTACAGGGTCAGTCAATAGAAATTGCAGCAAAATCAGTGGAATTTTAGTGCTGTAAAATTAGTAAGAGAAAATATGCTTCAGTTTTCCAGAACAGTCTCTGGATGTCATGGAAGTAAACTGAAAAAAATTGCATGTATTCTGTGATCACTCGAGAGAGGAAGAGGGCATTTTTTGGCTATGCTTATTCCACTCAATTAAGAAGTGACAGGGTGCCAGCCCAGGCACTGAAATTTGATCGTCTGAACTGTTTTAACAGTTAAGGCAGTTCTTGGCACACTTTTGGCTCTGGCCAACTAACACTTTTTGAATCAGCTCTGAATCATTCAGGAGTCCACGTGGGCCAAGGACACTCCTAGCAAGAAGTTTGGATGTACCTATGCTTCTTCTAGGGGAGAACAGAATATGGTAATATGAACATTCCCCCACTACCCCATTCAGCCTGTGGTTCAGGAAAAAGGTCCTGGCGTTAAATGCTTAGTAATACAGATGCAGCCAGTAAGTTTAAAGTGTCAGCTGTTCTGCTCTGCAGGAAAAGAGCTAAGGTCTCAGTTCCTTCCCTATCTCTGCTACAAAAATACACTGTATATATTTTAATTTCACACATGAATTACATTTTTCTATCTCTGAAGAAGATCTAAATTCAGAACTATTCAACAGTCCTTAAAAATCAAAAAGTGACCTTCCAAAAAGGACAACTGTAAATTGAACCATAGCATTAACTTTTTGAAGTGATCTATGAAAGCCATACCCAATTAAAAAAACCCCAAAACCAAAACAAAACAGTGTGACTACAAATAAGGCACAGTCAACACTTAAATTTTAGGTCTTTAAACCTCATAGTGGAATTTGAAGCCAAAATAAGAGACCTGTTAGACACACAGAGTTAGATACTGTGGAAAAAATCAATCAAAACCCCCACACTGCAAAGAGAGCTGTTGTATCATCTTGACCACAGAAGAGCATCAGAATATCACCCCTTTCCTAGAATTTAAATACAGGGATGTAAGTGAATGCCTCCATCTACTTAGAGTTTGGGATCTACTCCTCAAGGTATAATCCTCTGACTATTTTGCTTCCCAAAATAACCACTCAAGGCTCTTTCTTTCATGTTACAGCAAGATGAGGCAGCCTAAAAATATAATAACAAAGAGGCTCAATATTTTGCCTGGTAAATGGGAATATCTGAATCTCGAGACAATTTGGGCTTAAGTTAGGAACTAGGGGAATTCCTTAACCACAGAGCTACTGGTTACAGCATATGGCTGTACTGCTGAAGCAGCCTTGCTTCCCAGCTGGAATGCAAGTTTCACGAGGTTGGGAAGGGACCTTACAGGAGAAAACACAGTTATTATCAGGGCAAGGATACCAGTATAGAGATGGATGTTCAATGTTCTGGTCCCATCTTAGCTTTGAGGCTACATGTAAGCCTTGAATTCAATGGGCTAAAGCCCAAGTAGAACTGGAATGAATAAAACCATGAAGAGAATGAAAAGGAAACATCAAGATGAGTCTGGGTAAGTGTTGCGAAAAGAGGCGGGGGTGAATCCGGTCTTGTGTGGCCGGCACCGAATATGCGACAGATGCAGATTGGGAGGCAAAGAGTAATTGTTTATTAACTGTTTATTTACAGCAGCATTTAAAGGTGCTTTTGGATTGCCGGTGATAAAATGAAAAGCTACGGGTATAGCTAAAGGTTTATTGCTAATAACAACAACACACTAGATATATACGTGCACACACACCCCACAACAATAACAACTTGCCCGCGGTAGGCCCGGATGCCTGGCAAATAGACAAGCTCGTCGAACAGAAAACACAACAGACCAAGAAACAGTAAAATTGTGACAAGAACCAAGGGTACACTCAGGGAAGCACAGAAATGCACCTGAGGAGAAAATATTAATACACCCGGGGAGGAAAAGTCTGTCTCTCAGCATTGGCTGAGGTGAATAATCTTACGCACATGGCGTCCCAAGCCGGGGGGATGGCGAAGGACAGAATTTGTCAATCCGTCCTGTCATCGGTGTGGTTCCGAGTCAATCCTGTCGCAATTTTGGGGCCGACATTGGGGTGATATTTATACTTGAGTTTTTGGGTGTACGTGCGGGTGGGGATGACTATAGACAATCTTATCGCTTCAGTTAATGCTGCAAAGTCTGTTGATTTACATCTACATGGGTGGGGGTAGTGGCTCCTTTTGTTTCGGCCTAAGCCATCAGAAGACTGGGACCACGAGGCCTCTGCCCCGTTTCACGCTCCTCTGGGCACCCAGATAACACCAGATATCGATCTGGTGATGGTCGCCACACTCGCCCAGGGCTTAGCACCTCCCCAGTGCTGAGTTTCATGCTTCCAGGCATACATCAGCATGGTGTACTTGGTGACTTGGGCTTTATCATTAACTGTGTTCTCTTTACAGTAAGGAAAATGCTTAATATAGGTAAAGGCAAAGATAAATTTGGCATATTCCTTTCCTTGATACTGATATAATTTTAAACAGTCTACTGTGCTATGCTGTTGATAGCCTTATGTGAGCCATCTAAGGTTCAGCCAACTCAGCTGCATGATCAGTAAAGAGACAATGCTACCACACACGGGGTTATTTGGATTAGTGAATACCATACGCAAGTAAATCATCTGCCAGATGGCATCAGAAGAAAGCTGCAACTCTCTCACTTTCAATTCCACGGCAGCAAACAATGTTCCGTGTTTAAAATAAACTCTTCCAGATGAGTAAAAGATAAACTTTTTCTTGTTCTTCTCTTTGACTTCAGCTTTTTTCTTAAAAAAAAACCAAAACAAAACCAGAAAAAAAAGAAACCTACGCTGATTGGTTACATTAATGAAAAATCCCAGTTTAGACCACCACTGTACAAAGCTGTCCCTCTAGGCAGCATCAAAATTCCATGCTATTTACTGAACAAAAGGCAAAAATGAAATGCAATATTTTCACTCATCAACTTCTGTCAACAGAACCCTTAAAAATGAACACCTACCACATTAAGCCATTTCCTGTCATTTTATGTGTTTTCCACAGTGAAGAACTGTGCCGCCTTGTTGAAACATGGCTGTTCTCACATTTTCTGCAGTTTTAACTCTTTTTTTTTTTTTAATTGTTAAGTATCTAGAATTAAACAAAAAAGAACCACTCTGAAACAGAGGGCTCAGGCTGCCTCTCTTCCATCGACAGATAACAGCCCATTACCTTTTATTCTTTTTTACTGTCCTTGAATGTTTTACAGCCTTAGCTGTGCTTCTGATAAAATCAGTTCATAATACCACCTGGCTATTATATAAAATGAAAAATTATGATTTTTGAAATTTTCACTTATAGCCAAATTTTATTAACAAGTACCTCCATAAAGCAGGCTTACATTTTTTTTTTTCAGTATCTGCAGATATGCGCCTGAGACACCTTTAGGCCTCTGATGATTTGCAGGATGGTAGACTGAATATAAGGAAAATGATGCTCTGGTCTCTTCCTCCTCCCAAGTATTTTTAAAGCCAGATGAAGTGTCAAGCAACTAGAACTACCAGTGACCTCAACTGGATCTGTACAATCTTGGCCATTCAGAACTGTAAAATGGTTGTACTGAAGCACTTTTCAGTCTCCTATGATTTATCCATGGGCTACATCTACGGTGCTGTATATGCAGGCTCCAGGCTAGGCTGAGGCCTAAAAATACCTATCCATATACACCAAAGAAGCAACACCTGCCTGTGAATGAGCATATAAAGTGATACCAAACCTATTTGTTGCAGTGCATGTAGATTCTGGGCCTCTGGGCATGTCACTTGTCTTTCTGTAAATGCTGTTCATAACTCTTTTCTTGAAGCATCCAGGAAGACCTTGACATTGCTTGTCTCAAGGGTAGATGGGATTTGGAGAATGGATAGCTATGTGGTGACTTAGGAGAACCCAGGACACTGACCTCCTGCTGGGGAAGGTTGCAACAGGACTTAGATAAACTGAAATAACATAACTTACCACCAAACTATAGTCCAGGTGACAAACTGACAAACATCTCAACAACTGCAGAGTTGAGCTGACATTTCTTTGGGGAAAAGCCACACACATTTCTGGACAATGTTGTAGGATATTTAATATATACAAAACACTACTACCACTGCCACCACTCCACCCCCATAATTTGCGAAGCATTTTTTAAAAATGCCCCACATACACAGAAGTGCATAAAGCCTCATTCATCAAGCCTGAAAGAACCATCTTCCAGCTGCCTATAAGAGTCCTACCAACCTAACCTAAAGCCAGGAGATCAAGATCAGCAAAAACATTTCTGTGTCTGACTCCCAACACTTTGAGTGGGACCATGATTTCAGACTGCTTGCTTTGGCCGTGAGGCAGGCGGCGAGAAATGCTCAGTACCTTGCTAAAGTGATTACTATAGATTTTAAGCATATGACACTCTCCTGAATCTTTCATAGCTAATAAGCCATTGACTCCTTCCACATTCAGAATAAATAAGTTTCTTTCACATTACCTGAAATGAAGTGGTCATTCTTAAATGTAGAAAGGACTATCAACCTTGTTAGGTGGTCAGGGTGCCAATCTTTCCCCCTAAAAGCAATTAGGAAAGCACTCCTTTCTCCATGTTACATAGGACATCTGGAATGAATTAAATATTAAAATTAATTTCTCTGATCTGAATCCAGTTACGACAGGTGTGAGGCTGCTAGTGGTAGCTAAAGCGCTAAGTAAAAAGTCTAGAGGGAGGTCGTCATTTACTGTTATGAAAAAAAGCAGCACCATTCTGGGACGGATCAAAAATAATAATTCAACTGTGGAGGCCTCCTGGATCGTTTTGCAAGTCAATTACCCTCTAAGTGATTAGTTTGGAAAAAGTTATGTGAAAAAGGGAACAGGCCCCCCATCTTAAAATTATTTGTATGACTCTTGCAAGTTGTTTATTTTCTTCATAGCCTTAGGTGGAAAGAAATTAAGTGTGCTTGAAATGGGAATTATCCACATTTTTCAGCAAAAGCATAATCACACCCTACATTCATAGGGCTCAGGCTTTGAAGCCTGTGAAGCGTTCACTTAGTAGAAAGCTTAGGCAAACCAGGCAACCACTGAAGAAAGAAAGGACAGTTTAAATACTTCTGGTTTTATTGCATCATGGAAAAAATGATCATTTATCTCATTAAGATGAAGAATTTTTACTGGAGAACCCCTGCTGGGTTTATAAGCTTGCTGCACTGACTGTAGTAACTGAAAGAGCAGTGTTGTCCCTTCGCCTGGGGATAGATGTTGGCCTTTGTGGCAAGGTAAGGAAGGTAAATTGGTGACAGGTTCAGAGTATTTTTTTTAAAAATGTACATAAGTCTCTCTTGACTTAAACAGATGGAGCCTGTAAAATAAATGCATGTTAACTGCAATTTAGTTCACTTGTAGAAACCTCGGTTCTGATAGCTCTGTGCGCAGGGAGGACACGCTTACAGATGGGACCTGGGACTGAGAATCAGAAGAAAAATTTTTAGAAAAGGAAATAATTTCTTAAACTTTTGGTCTAGCTATGAGAGAAGTTGGTTACAGGGCCACTTTCAAAAGCACCATAGCCAAAGATGAATAAATTATGCTAAAGAAGTTAAAAATATTTGCCTTGAGACATGAAGCCTGCCTGACCATCACATGGAGATGTTTCCTTCCCTTGGCTGTGCCTGCGTGCTCACTGTCTGCAGACAGTGGGTACGTCTACCTGGATGCAACTTTAAGGAACTGAGCTCACTTTGAGCTCAAGCCAAAAAGACCTGCTGCCAAGCCCAGTGACTCATCACATACCAAAGCAGCACAGGTGCCAGGTGACACTCCCATGGCACTAACCCACCCTCCTCTCCTCTCAGCTCCTCAGTAAATCACTGACAGCTCTTCCTCTCCATCTTTTAAAAGGAACGATTTAATTGCACCTGAACACGTGTCTACATATACTCTCATATACTGATTTTAAAATACCCCTTTCAGAGCCCAGTTCATCTCTGATGTTGCCATGAAATATGTGATCCTTGAGACATGGGGCCACTTGGAAGCATGTCCACTCATTGCTGAGACTACCCAAAGGCTCCAGTGGGTAAAGTCTGCAAACAGTCAAAAGTTAATTGCTGCTGTGGCTCTCCACCTCAGCTATTGCAGGGCAGAGAATTCCTCTACCAGCTCCAAGAGGAGACATTCAGCAGATGGTCCTCAAATCATACACACATATCTGAGCACACTAAGATCCTGTAGAGTAGAGTCGAGTCGAGTCGAGTCGAGTCAAGTCAAGGATACTTCCTCAGCCAAAATACTTGGTTCTAACCTAGACTGAGTTAGTTTTACTACTTGTTGAAACTAGGGCTCTTCTTCAGTTTTTCACTTACGTTTTGCAAGATCTGTCAACTATGTCTCCAATTCCTACATGCTACTAAAATAACAAAGGCATCACACAAACAAACCTTAACAGCAGTCTCAAAAGAGTACTCAAAGCTTTCTGGTCCACAAAGGCTAAATTATATTGAACTTCAAAGGTGACAAATTTTCCTTATTTTAGATGCTGAGAAAAGTTTACCTTTTGTTAAGTTGCTAACAATCCATCCTTTCAATCTGCCCTCAGGCAATTTTCAGTTATTAATATTCCACTAACGACATCGTGATCACTCTCCTACCCTGCAACGAGGGCTGTAGTTATGATTGCAGGAATGTAACTGCATTCCGATAACGCCTCTTACTTGCACAATGTTTTAAAAGAAAATAAAAAGCAAGCACCTGGCAGATGTATTAAGCACTACATGTTACACAGCTGTACTACACGGCTGGGGCTGCTTCCTCCACAGCTCTCATTTCAGCACAGACCCATCTCTGTCGTTCTGAAGGCAAGCGCATATCCTGCGCTGGGCATTCACTCTGAGAAGTGCATGTTCCTCTGCTCTTCAGCCAGTGTCAGTGCAGTTCTTTACTACACTATTTTTTGAGTAGTTGTATTCTCCATCTTTGCATCCAAGGCTTTTGTTGGAAGAGGTATACACCTTTGAGGAATAAAACAATGCAGCACTGTTCCTTTACAATAGCTACGGTAGCACTGGAAAACACAAACCCCAGTTCAGCCCAGCTTCTTTGTATCTCCCCACAGAGATGCTCACCTTAATGAACCTTTTATTCTTCAGCTGTCTGTGTCAAAGGTGCTCTGTACAGATATTTGTTAAGTATTTACAGTGAAAATGTAAAAGGCAACACTAAAGATCAAAGCAGAATCTTCTCTAAGCATGTGATACTCCTCCCTCTGGCATTACGTGGAGAACATAGTTCACCCACAGTATGCTTTGCCCATCTCTACATCTTGCCTTACAGTAGAATCATAGAATCATAGAATTATTTAGGTGGTAAGCAGTGCAAAGCCCAGCATTCAAGATCTTAAAAACCTGCTCCATTTCGCAGCTTGCCTTGTGTTTTTTTTTGCAATGCCATCTTCTGCCCCCGTCCAAGTCACTCTCCCAAAGTACAGACTTGCTGGTGAAGGATAAGGCTACATCAGGCCTGCTCCACTGTGCAAAACTTAAAATATGCTGAGACCCTGAGTAAACGATCAGAGAAGGAATCTAAAAAATTTTGTTGGTTGCTATTTGAAGTGAAGAACTAATATGTATTTTCAAGTAGCTACTAAGGATTTACTGAATACATCATTTATTATTGATACTCCTTCCCTTAAGACAGATCGCTCTAAATCATTTTTCCATATTTATTCTGCTCCACTGTGCAAAACTTAAAATATGCTGAGACTCTGAGTAAACGATCAGAGAAAGAATCTAAAAAATTTTGTTGGTTGCTATTTGAAGTGAAGAACTAATATGTATTTTGAAGTAGCTACTAAGGATTTACTGAATACATCATTTATTATTGATACTCGTTCCTTAAGACAGATCACTCTAAATCATTTTTCCATATTTATTCTATAGAATCATAGAATGTCTGGGCTGGAAGGGACCTCCAAAGGTCATCCAGTCCAACTCCCCCTGCCACAAGCAGCGACATCTCTAACTAGATCAAGCTACTCAGAGCCTCATCCAGCCTGATCTTGAATGTCTCCAGGGATGGGGCCTCCACCACCTGTCTGGGCAACCTGTTCCAGTGGTCTATCACCCTCGTATTGAAGAACTTTTTCCTAACATTTAACCAAAAGCTCCCCTTTTCTAGCTTAAAGCCATTACCCCTCGTCCTGTCACTACAAACCCTTGTGAATAGTCCCTCCCCTGCTTTCTTGTAGGCCCCTTTCAGGTACTGGAAGGTTGCTATGAGGTCCCCCTGGAGCCTCCTCTTCTCCAGGCTGAACAGCCCCAACTCCCTCAGCCTGTCCTCACAGCAGAGCTGCTCCAGACCTCTGCTCATTTTTGTGGTTCTCCTCTGAACACGTTCCAACAGCTCCATGTCCTTCTTGTGCTGGGGGCGCCAGAGCTGGACACAGGACTCCAGGGGAGGTCTCCCCAGGGCAGAGCAGAGGGGCAGGATCACCTCTCTCCATCTGCTGGCCACACTTCTTTTGATGCAGCCCAGGATTCGATTTGCCTTCTGGGCTGCTGCTGCACATTAGAACATGTTACTATAGTAGAGCAAAACAAAGTCATGTCACTATGAACCCATTAGTTATATGAATAAAAAAAAGAATAAATCAGCACAGCTTCACTTAATACCCATGTATTTATTTGGAGTCAATTTTATTTCCACCAGCCCTACATGACAGGCTCCCAAAACCAACACAGGTGAATCTTTTGGCTTGAAACAAGGCTCCTATGTCAAGACTACTGGTTTCTGATAGATCTTCCACAATGAAAGAATGAATGCTGTGTTTTTTGAAAAGATTTTTATTAAAGAATATTCAGTCAGCCGTATTAGACAGACATATCTAATCTCATTGCTGAGTTAAAGTGCCATCAGTCATAACAAACACACGCTGAAAAGCATATTCTCTGTGGCTTAATCCAGTGAGGTCTTGTGAACTTTGTACACACAAAATTTTTGACATGCAAAGCCCCATCAGGACCATAATACATCTGTCAAATACATTTTCAGTTAAACCCGAGGTGCCTATATCAAGAAATAACAAGTTCAGCACACATGAAAAGAAAAATACAGCTTGCAAACCCAAGTGTACATACTCACTGAACAGCAGCGACATCACTCAATAAAAGTGACTTTGTGCTTCACAGCTAAACTGTACCCAGCTCAACAGTTCTGTCCACTGAACCATGGGGCTGGCAAGTCTTTGAATGGCACTCAGAGGCCCAGGTAATTACAGTGCAAGACATCAGTAAAACTCTGTATTCCATTTTTCACTGTGATGGCTCACAAAACACAATTCTATAATTATTATGAGGATTTATTTTCAAAACCTTTCTACAGAAGTGTTTCACCATCAGTTCCCTGCATTTTCCAGCCCGACTACAAGTACTGGAACATGACAAATATGCATATATATTGCAAACAGAGTTTTCATTTCTATTTGTAAAACACATGTTTCCAAGCATATTTAACCAGAAATTTTATTCACACCCTCAAAAGATCCTTTCAGATCCTTTTTGAATGCCTTGTGTCTATTAATTATTGTCTCATATTTCAAAACAGAGTTCCAGCATGAGCCCCTCCCCGATTTAACGCTTACTGAGCAAAGTAATCTGCACTCCCACAGCACTTACAGTGAGAATTACACTGTTACAAACGTGTTCCACAGTTATCTGCACTCTATTTTGCAGACAACCCCCAGCACTTATTTCAATAAGCCAACCATCACTTCACTGATATCCCACAACTTTCTTGCAACCAAATCATCCATGGCTTTGGGCAGGAGCTCCTCCTCTTTGCAGTCCCCAAAGTATTTTCCTGATACACCTTCGACATCAGGAGAAGAGGCCAAGTAAATAGAAGTCTGGGCTCCTTCCAGAGGTGTTTTGAAGAAAGCCCATGACACCAAGTTGAACAGAGGTTTTGCCAGCAGAGGAATATTCACGTACCTGCCTAGATTCGTTCTGACAATCCCAGGATGAAGCGAATTGACGGTGACTCCTGTCCCTTCTAAGCGACGGGCTAGCTCCCTTGCAAATAAGATGTTAGCCAGCTTACTCCGACTGTAACAAAAGCTTTTATTGTAACTTATTTCACTGTTCAAGTCTTCAAAGTTGATCTCTCCATACTTGTAGAGCTTTGAGGATACTACCACAATCCTGCTGGGAGCAGAATTTTTGAGGAGGCCCAGAAGAAGGTTGGTGAGCAAGAAGTGACCCAAGTGGTTTACACCAAACTGCATCTCAAACCCATCCTCTGTCTTCATGTACGGACACTGGAACACCCCTGCATTATTTATCAGAACATCCAGCCTTGGCTCTTCCTTTAAATAGGAAAGAAAAAAAAGTTCAGTTTTATAGGTGTCATACAAAACATATCATCATGCTTAATATTCCCCACTGGCCCTTGTTAGAAATAAATTAATTCCTGGTTATCTGAATTGTAAGTTCCTGATACTCTCTTAAAGCACTGCTGAAAAAAAAAAAAATGTAAATTGTGAACTACCAGGGAACTGAGTCCCTGACCCCAGCACAATGCAGGTACATGAGGGTAGGTCTGTGTCTACTTTTAATACAGGCAGAGAACACAACCATCTGCTCCTCCAGGAGCAGCTTTTTCTGTAGCAATTCAGTGATTATTTACCTTTGTGATGTGTTTTGTTGGCCTGTAAAGAGTAAGCTGCACTGCAAAAGCAGACACATTCATTTATGGCAAAACTCAGCCATAAGCAAGGGCTCTACTGTGCAGAAGATATGATAATATGGAACAGAAGGAGCTGGCTCACAGTACTAACCTCATGGTTGAAAAAAAAAGTCAAATTGCCTTCATTGCACTACAGAGATGTCATGCAAAACTTTGCAAAACAATGTTCTCTTGATTTTAAACACCACCTTATTTTAAAATCACTACAGTTCATTGTGCTGCTGGGTGACAACTGCAGAGCAGAATTCATTACAGAAAAGGAACAGTCACAGTCCTGAACTGAGCAGGTTTCATACAACAATTTGAGTCTCATAGCTGTACTCAAGAACTAAGGCATGTCTACAAGACTGTGGCTTGAATCTTCTGTGATGTGCTCAGCACATGCTATTTGATGGATCAGTACTCTGGTTCAGGTAAGGAGAAAACACAGACTCAGAGGACGTGTGTTACACTGTACACAATCAGGAAACACAACGAAGAGGTATGGATAATTTAAATATATGTGTACTACATCACATACTTCAAGCTTCAGCATCCATTCAGAATTTAAGGGCTCTTCAATTTATCCAAAACAATAACTTTTTCAAAAATACAGATTAAAGCAAGCTGCCTAAATAAACTCTGAATTCAGCACTTTCACCCACCTCTGACAAAGGATTGTGAAAGTGCTGCAGAAAATTTATGCTTGCATGAATCATAAGCAAAAGTATTAAAAAAAAAAAAAAAAGGCAGCAAGAGTTTTCTTTGCTGCTAATTCTTTAAACCTAAAGCACAGACTGAAGGCAAGCTGAGATCATTTTGGGTCATTCTGATGATAAAAAAAGAAATCCTCAAAATTAATTTTATACTACTTGCCTTTTATTTGACTGCCATTAGCAGCAAAGATAAAAAGAAAGCAAAACTCACATCTGCACTTAGAATTCAGATAATGATGATGGCATCTGATCACACAAAAGACCAAGTACTTCAACCTCTGATTTCCTCAGGACTTGAAGCTACTCAGCTTTTCATGGAACTGGGTCCCTGAGGCACGATCCAAAGAGCATCAAACTCACTCCTCTTCACCCAAACGGACATATTGGCTACTATGACTGAACACAGACAGGCCTGAAGAAGTACTGACTGTAGATCTGCTCACCAAAGTGAGGCTTCTTTCTTCTTCAGAGAAAAGCACTGCTTTAGAAACTTTCTGTACCATCTGACTGGAGGCCTTATTTTGCAAGACTTAACACTTCAAGAAGCAAGACCCCTACTTGTGCTATTTTTTGAGACTCCTGAATTTAATAACCTAGAGTAATGTGATCAGTGCCAAGCAGCCAGCTATGACCCAGTGCAAGAGACAGCACAAAGTGCTGTTTTGACGGGTAATGCTATTCCTTGTAGCTTCTGAGCTCACTTCCATTTTTCCATGGAGCCCAACAACATTTCTAAGTCTTAATTTTTGCAGTGAGGCAAAGGAGAGACAGATGGAATCCCTTGAACTTCTGGAAAGAAAAAAACCCACAAATTGAGTTAGGCAGTGGGAGTGCAGTTTCCCCATCCTGTCAGTATTTAAGTCTCCATCTCAAACAAACACACAAAAACCCCCCAAACAAACAGCTCCAAAACCAAGTCACAGGTTAGAGAAGATAACATGAACGTGGGCCGAAGTCCTTCAATGTTCTACTTGAACTCACATTCCTTGTTCTTCATCTGCTTTTGAAATCATTTTGAAAATGAAAGTTACAGTCTAGGAGTCCACAACCCTTGGCAGATACACACAAGTTTTCTCTACCCATTCCTCACTTAAAAGTCGTTTACACTGGCTTTACCAAGAAGGAGGCTAAAAGGTTTACATTTGGGAATATCTTGTATTACAAAATATAAAATTTTAAAAAGTTAGGTAGTATATTTCTTTTCTAGTGTTTACTCTAAAAATTATTATGTACATGTGTATTTTCCCAGCACACTGAAGCAAGATTAGGCTTCACCACTGGATTTGTACATATGAATGTACAGAACTGCACAGAGCACCACTGCAGAACTTAACAGTTTTTTTTTTTTTTCCAGACATATAAGTTTCAGAAAAACTATTTTACTATCAATGCAATAAAGTCCTTTTCTCTTTTTTCCTCCCTCTCTCAACAGCATCTGAGCATCCTTCAAGTACTTAAGGAGTTCTCTGAACAGCAGAAGAACTTATTAAGCCTGGTTCCCATGACTTTGTGTCTCATGGATTGAGTAGCTACATGGGGTGAGAGTCCCAGCTGATACTTTTCATGGAAATGGAGTAACGCCTCCAATGGTACCACCTCCTTCTGCTCTCTGGTGTCTAATATTGCAGACAACCTCATCCAGTGGTGTATCTGTCAGGCAAATCAACTGCATGCCCCTGTTGTCCTTAAACTCAGGTTTTCAGGATATATGCATAAACCATATATATAAAAATGTCCATCTACTAAACTCAGATAGTACTGGCCAAGAAATTCAAAATAGGGAGACCAGAACAGTCTGGGAAGGTGGCAGAAGTACGGTTGGAGCTCTGAGCAGTGCACTTGTGAACTTTTATTTCTTTGGAAACAAGGTTAAGCTGTAACATTAATTTAAAATAACAAAGGCAGGTTACTGTACAGTCGAAAACAGGGAAAGTAAGGTAAATAATTTATATCACAGTGTTTCCTTTTCAGAATAAAGGTACTCGAATAGTTTGTACTATTATAATAGCCTAAACTGGCAGGAAATTCATGCTCAAGATGCTCATTTAAAATGAGGGCCTGTTTACTCGTGCCCTCCTTGCAAAGCCTGCGGTGCCCTCGGGACCACCCCGCGCCCCCAAACCGGGCCGCCCGCGGCAGGAACAGGCCCTGCGACCAAGGAGCCCCAAGGACGCCGC